>NC_084712.1:20806271-20958994 GCF_033807575.1 Cydia pomonella | reverse complement strand
TAGAAAATAGTTACTGACGATACGACGATAAAATCACTCTTTTATCCTATTTAATACAGTAACTTTATATATTTAGCGTTTGCGTCAATTGCGGTAGTTCTGATTTTTTGCAGACTTGTTTATGATGTTGGCCTGATGAATGATCCAAGTTTGTAACCTCGAGCACCGAGCGCAACTTTGTCAAAAATCGAGAATACCCCGATTTTTTTTTATATTTGGGCAATTATAAACCTAAAGGACTAGTTTTTGATAATACTTTCTTGGGCGTTTTTAAAGTACTAGAATTGTCTTTCTAGATCAGAGTTAGTTTCCGAGATAAAGCCTTTCAAAATGTATAATTGTTTTAACTTGAATTCTCAGGCGATCCTGCCTGGCACGATTGTTCCTAAGGTCAAACAAAGCTGATTTGGTCCGATAGCCTCGAGATCGTACCGTACCTATCAAAAAGGGTGGGAAATGGATCGGCCCAGGTCCAATCAATGCTATATTTGTTCCTACTCTTAGCAACTAGGGCAAGTTGCAGATAATTTTCATAGAATATAGGATTTAATGATTTTTATTCCATTATAGTTAAAGATTCGATTTGATTTTCATCGGGACTTGTTTTAGAGGTTAAACAATATAGTATATATGTCGCAGCCAACTGGTTAAATTAGCCAGCTAATAAGTTGACTGAAGAACAATTAGCCAAGTCATTGATCGCAACGTCTAACCAGATGGCCGAACGCCGTGTAATTATTGTTGATTTTGACATTGATGGATTTGATGAAATAAAATGACCATCGTGGTCGCTTCTACTTCTACTTCTACATACCTAGATCCCTTTTCTAGGTAATAACAAATATATACGTAATAAAAAATGATTTGTACACAATTAAATATGTATTACACAAATTG
Source organism: Cydia pomonella (assembly GCF_033807575.1). Taxonomy (NCBI): domain Eukaryota; kingdom Metazoa; phylum Arthropoda; class Insecta; order Lepidoptera; family Tortricidae; genus Cydia; species Cydia pomonella. Next base: position 20,958,097 of record NC_084712.1, on the reverse strand, counting down.
ACTAAGTCCCACAGTAAGCTCAATAAGGCTTGTGTTGAGGGTACTTAGACAACGATATATATAATATATAAATATTTATAAATACTTAAATACATAGAAAACACCCATGACTCAAGAACAAATTTAATATCCATGCTCATCACACGAATAAATGCCCTTTGCCACCAGGATTTGAACCCGGGACCATCAGTTTCGTAGGCAGGGTCACTACCCACTAGGCCAAACCGGTGTCCTATATTACTACTAGTTATAAGTATATAATTAGTAGTAATATAGGACAGTTAACTAATTTGTGTCCATTTGTAAGAATTATTGTGTAACAAATTTGTTTTAAAACAAATTAAGTTGAACTATGCTAAATACCAAAAACCCTACACTCGTCCGTCCTACACGACTCCGTGTATGTCCTAATTCCTAATACAGGTGCCAGATGGCAACCCTACAATGGCTTTTACTAAAAACACATGATAATAAACTACATGAAAGTATGTTTATTGTTCATTAGGGCTCACATCCATACATCCTATACCTACATACTACACTTACATGTAGGTACTCATATCTACATATATAAATGCGTGTGTCTGACTGACTGACTGATTCATCGACGCAGAGCCATAACTACAAAAGATAGAAAGTTGTAATTTTCACACTAGGTTGCATTTATAAAGTAATAGTTTATTAAATAACCAGCCAAGAGCATGTCGGGCCACGCTCAGTGTAGAGTTCCGTAGTTACTCTTCCGTCACAATAAGCTAAACTGGAGCTTAAAGTATAGTAAATTGTTAACCAAGGGATGAAACGGTACCTTTCACCCGAGTTAAACAAATAAGCAAATTTGCATAATCAGTACCTAATTAAAGTATATAAGTCTTTTTACTATGAAGGGAAAACTTTTTGCGATAACTCAAAAACAGCTAAACTGATCATGTTCGCTAGTTTTCATTTAATGTCTTTCTTAAGCTCTACTTCCACGATTTTTTTCATATTTTTTGGACCTATAGTTCAAAAGTTAGAGGGGGGGGGGACACATTTTTTTTCTTTCGGAGCGATTATCTCCTAATATATTCACTTTATCAAAAAAATGTTTCTTGAAAACCCCTATTAGTTTTGAAAGACCTTTCCAACGATACCCCACACTCTAGGGTTGAAGCGAAAAAAAAATTTCACCCCCACTTTACGTGTAGGGGAGGTACCCTAAAAAAAATTAAATTTTTAGATTTTATTGTACGACTTTGTTGGCTTTATTGATTTATATATCCATGCCAAATTTCAGCTTTCTAGCACTAACGACCACGGAGCAAAGCCTCGGACAGACAGACAGACAGACAGACAGACAGACAGACAGACAGACTGACAGACGGACATGGCGAAACTATAAGGGTTCCTAGTTGACTACGGAACCCTAAAAAGGGGTTGAACGTTTGGCATACAAAGTTCAAATTCAAGTTTTATTTTAAGCTAGAAACGTGAAACTTCGTGATAAGGTATTATATTAAAACAAAAAGAAGTAATAACAGCGTTTTTGGAAATTCATCCCCTAAGGAGTTTAAAAATAGAATAAAAGTTTGTAACGGGACCGATTTGAGTTGGGACTTGAAACGAGTAGGAAGAGAAAATATTTGAAAGTACCAAAAATAATTTTAGTGATTTATAAAATTCAACCCCTAATAGGAGTTTGTTTCGGTAAAAAAATCCACGCGGACAAAAGTCGTAGGCAACAGCTAGTCACATATATCCTACATGTATAATAAATACCCTCGTGATCTGTACTCTATAAGCTTAAATTGAGTTCTGATCCCAGCTTAAACTCCAATTTAGCTGAGTCCATTGTGTAGTTAGGCTCCGAAACTAACTTAATTCTATATTGTGTGCGTACTGCCGGATATGTTGACCGAACTCGAATGCATGCAATTATTCTGCACTTCACGGAGCAGTTCTTACCTTTACCATGAGTGTGTCAAAATTTTAATTACATCGAAACAATCGAAATATAGTTCAGTGAATGAATCCTCCTATGGTCCAATACTAGGGTTTCTGCTCGAGAATTCTCAAGGCGAGAAATCTCGAGAAATTTGTCCTTGGTCGAGGTGGAAAAATTTTTTTTTTACATGTTCTGGTACTTAAACTTATTAGTTAACAAACCAAATAAAAAGTGCCTTGATCCATCCCCTATCGTTCTGGCTTCAACAGTTTTTCATATTTTGTAACTTTTGAACTGCTACCCTTAGATGTGTAGGTACATAATATAAAATAACATTAAATAATATTACTTCTATACTTCAAGAATATAAAAAGTATATGAAAAACATATTTAATTAATTATTATCTATAATAAATTATTTTATTTCTTCATGCTATTTTTCTGTTTTTTTTTTTGTTTTTTTTTTTGTTTTTTAATTATGTTTAGCCCTTAAGCTATTAATAGAAGGGTCTGAAGATGTCAATAGCAAGTTTATGATGTTTTCATTCGCATATTCTCATGAGCATTTCCTGGAAGTGTACCTTTCAGTATAGGGTTTTACAAGTATTCTACTGTTAGATTTAAGTCAAATAAATTACTTAAGTTGATATGTAATTTTCGGACTTTATTCCGCCCTTGAACCAATGTGCGTTGTTAACATGCGCGCTGTAAAAATTAGTCTCTCGCAGGACAAATCCTGTGGGGCTATTTTTGAGTTCTATGTGAAACGCAGCTAAGAACTCAATCCTTATAGTTATGAATCTTATACCTTTAAACGAGCAATTCTTGTATATATATATTTCTGTGATCTCGGAAACGGCTCTAACGATTTCGCTGAAATTTGGTATATGGGGGTTTTTGGGGGTATACAATCTATCTAGATTAGTCTTATGTTTGGGAAAACGCGTGTTTTCGAGTTTTCATGCGTTTTTCTTTCTACGCAGAATATGGTCGCTAATTTCGTGTTGCCGGCCACTGTCCGTTTGGTCCAACGGGTTAAGACGCGGACTGCTAAACGAGTGTTACGGGTTCGAATCTCGCCCGGTGACTAACTTTTGTTTTTTTTTTATATGTTAAAGTTTATATATAATTTGTTAATTTTTATTGTTTTAGACAAGTTTAATTTAGTAAAAAAATTACCAATGTAATAAGAGAAATTGACAATACATGGCGTTACTCTGTGACAAGTGCTGTAAGGTTAAAATCGATTGTAAATAATAATTAAATTGTAATTGTCAGTTCACATTTTACCTTTTAAGTTTATGTAGATTATCACCTATACACCACCATATTACAATAAATAGTTATAACCGAGCAAAGCTCGGTCGCCCAGGTACTTGATCCTTATATATGACACTAACGCTACCAGTTAAACGGTATCAATTCATAACAGGATTAATTTCATAGCGGCGTTTCAATCAGACGTCTATTATTATTCTAGTATGTAATGCTCAAATTATGCTCAATTTATTGGATCGAGTAGACTTTTAACTCATAGTAAGGGTGTCAGTTAATAGTGCAGAGGAAAACTATTGGAACTACTTACACCGACGGCTGCGTGTAATTTAAACTCTGTTTTCACTTTTCATGCTCGTAAAGTTGTTCAAACATGTAAGCGGCATAAAGTTTTTTATGCTCCAGTGCATAAAGTAAAATCATCTATTACGAATTTATCGACTTAACAATAAATTCCAAATTCAGCCACACAAACTACCGCTAACCTAACTTTAAATGTTTGATATTTCTCGCTTACGTTGGGATCGATAAATTGCTTCGGATAAAATGGGTTATTTTATGCTCTTGTTGTACAAGTTACTATTTTTATAAGCAAATAAAATATGATTGCTGTATAGCTAGTTAGCAGTGAGGCGAGGCATTCATAGAACTTGATCTCCCTCCGTCCATTTTCATAGAATAACTTGATTGGAAATAAAAGTTAGCGAAGTTTAGCTCTTGCTCTGAAGCTAATTATATTACATGGAGCGTCTTTGATTGCTAAGTATACAATAAGTTTATGTAGTTTACTGTAGTAGAACTGAACTGTATTTTTGCTGTTTGGGGCTAGATAGAGAGTATGAAAACACCGTCGCCGACAAGGCCGTCTTTATACACGCGGGTGCATTGGGCTTTCAGGAATATAGAGCCCTAGAGCACTCAAAAACGGGGGCCCTTTTTAGGGTTCCGTAGTTAACTAGGAACCCTTATAGTTTCGCCATGTCCGTCTGTCTGTCTGTCTGTCTTTCTATCCGAGGCTTTGCTCCGTGGTCGTTAGTGCTAGAAAGCTGAAATTTGGCATGGATATATAAATCAATAAAGCCGACAAAGTCGTACAATAAAATCTAAAATTTTAATTTTTTTTAGCGTACCCTACACGTAAATTGGGGGTGTTTTTTTTTTGCTTCAACCCTACAGTGTGGGGTATCGTTGGAAAGGTCTTTCAAAACTAATAGGGGTCTTCAACAAACTTTTTGATAAAGTGAATATATTCGGAGATAATCGCTCCGAAAGAAGAAAAAAATGTGTCCCCCCCCTCTAACTTATGAACCATAGGTCCAAAAAATATGAAAAAAATCCTGGAAGTAGACCTTAAGAAATACATTAAATGAAAACTATAGCGGACATGATCAGTTTAGCTGTTTTTGAGTTATCGCAAAAAGTATCCCCTTCATAGTAAAAAGACTTACTTTAATTAGGTACTGATTATGCAAATTTGCCTATTTGTTTAACTCGGGTGAAAGGTACCGTTTCATCCCTTGGTTAACAATTTACTGTACTTTATGCTCCAGTTTAGCTTATTGTGACGGAAGAGTAACTACGGAACCCTACACTGAGCGTGGCCCGAAATGCTCTTGGCCGGTTTAAAAAAAAAATGGGAGCCGTGAGATTGGGGGCCCCGGGCACGTGCCCAGAGTGCCCAGTGGGAAAAAGGGGCCTGGTCGCCGATAAGGTGGTACCTTTCGGATGAAGACCGCACCAGCGTTACTGTTGCAGTGTTGCTGTGTGACATTGCTGCAGACTGTATTGCTGCTGAAATTATCAAAATCAATGTTTATAACCAGATTTTTGTCAATAACAGTTTTGAGTAAGGTTAGTTTCACTAGACTTAAATCTATCGGGATATGGACCGTGCTAACCATACCACGGTCAATATCCCGGCCGATTGTTGACGTTAACAGCAGAAACGCAGTTAGCAGTAATGTCGCTTTGCAATACTGCAGCAATAACGCTTCTTGAGTCTGAATCTGTTTTTTGAACCCTATTTGAAAAGCACATAATACCTGCCTAAAGCTATTCACGTATTATACGTATGAGGGACACTCGATGTTTTATTGTATGGCTAAAAGGAACACTGTATAGATTTTCATATTTCAGTACACATAACTATTGTGTGTGGGCTTTAAGTACCGCTTTGATCAAAATTGATAGGTATATAAGTTCCTTTCATCTGTATACATATCTATTGTATCTGTATTGTCGTCTGTATATATTGTGTTTCACAAATAAAATATTACTAAGGTACTTTGAATCTTTTCAGATACCTATTTTGAGCAGAATCTAGCAGGACAATTCCAAATCATTCCAATATGAGATGGTTTCAGTTTCCTTTTTTTTTCAACCTACTGAATTGCGAATTATGTCAACTTCAACCAAAATATGATACTGTCATATTTGAATAAGATCTAGTAAGTAAAACTCGAATCCAAACACGTCACTGTTGATACTGACAGATCAGTATCATATTGGAATGAGATTTAAATTTCTATATTCAATTTGGCTTCTTAATATTGTCTGATGTAGTTTTGGCCGATTTATCAATTTATTCCTGGTTTCTGCATGTTGACGAAGAATTAACATTAAAAAGTAAAACAACAACCGACTGACAAAGGACGGTATTTAGGTACTAACGTACACGAGTTATTTTTGTTTTACGCCACCGCAACTGACCACACGAAACGTGAAAAACAGAATGTAAAACATTTTAAATACGAGGCAGGCAACATGTGTCGCATAAAAATAAAAACACAGACATAAAAGCGTTGTGGCAGCGGATAACGACTAAAAAGTAGAAAACAACACGGAAAGTCCGCTCACGGCAAAATAATACTTTGTAATCTTAGATATATATAATATGTAACCCAAAGAATACGTCGAAAGAAATTCTCAATGCGTAAGTCGGGTCACGTAACGGCTCAACTTAACACACATAAATTCAAGTCAGGACCACGCAAAAATGATCGCTTCAAAAGCCTCAACATTTCTCAAACTTAGAATTTCTCCCTTGATTGCGTACTTCCTTGAAAACAAAGGAAAATAAAACTGAAAGTGTTTCGAAAACACATAGTAGGATTGGTGGAGCCAGGGGCTAGTAAATAATTAACACTGATAATCTCCATATAACATTGCGTGCCACGCACACCTCATAATTATTGTATTTATTTAATCTTTATTGCACAAAAGAAAACCTTATAGTACAAAAGGCGGACTTAATGCCATGAGGCATTCTCTACCAGTCAACCTTTCAACCTTTGTAGGCCCTATTTACTGGTTTAGTTTGCGTATGAAAGCACTCACTTATTTTTATTTATTTATTATTCGGAGAACCAACAGCTATCAACTGCACAATATGTATATATGTAAATAATAAACTTAAAATACGTTCGAAACTTAAAATAGGGCTTGTCTGTCATTTATATGTTATATACGTAGCACTTAATTTTACGCAAAATTAGGTATGATTAATTCGTTCATACCAGGGTATTTCATACATTCATTGGTGTTTAGAGTGAATTCATACATTTGCCATTAAAAGCATGTAGCAAATGAATGAACTCGCAATTAGGGATGAAATTTTACCAAATTTAGTTTTTTCGGTTTTTTTAATTTTATCAATTCAAATTTAATACGTCATACACAATGCCACTGATGTGTGATGACAGTGTCAAAGTCAATAAAATAGAAAATCAAACGAACTTACCTGTAAGTGACGTTCGATGATTATTAAACGAGGTAATTCGCCTGAGAGATTACACAAAGTTTACATGTAGTAGCACGAAGATAGTGCTGCCATCGTACACCATTTTAGAGCAACTATAAAAAAAATAACAAATTTTATTTATACCCTGTGGTGGGTACTTCATAATCTCATACACTTTTGGTACCCGGAGCCCATCGTTAACTACTCATACATATATTTCGTGAGGAAACGGGGCAACTACAGAACTCGCTCTGTGTAGGGTCCGGGCGGGTGTGTAATCTCTCAGGCGAATTACCTCGTTTAATAATCATCGAACGTCACTTACAGGTAAGTTCGTTTGATTTTCTATTAAACTCAGTAATTCGCCTTTCGAGATTACACAAAGTTTACATGTAGATGTTTAGAGCTTCACGAAATATGTAGGTAAACTGAAAAAACCAAAGTATGAAAACAACATATTATATTTCAGTTCTAACAAATCGTTTACATAGCGGGCTTTTTTTGTTTTTAACAATAACCAATTAGCCATATTTAGATGTGAATTAATGCATAATTAATAATCAACAAGTAAGTATAATACCTATTCTATTAAGTATTATTTTGAGGTCATACTGCAAAGAGACCGGGCAAACGACTCTGACGTATCAGGTAAAACTTCCCTGTTATAAAATTTTGCAAAGGATGCCGAGTTACCTGTCCATCCTGCGGTTCTTTTTATAACATCTATGCTTAATCCAAGCTTATTGGCAGCAGACGTAGATGCATGTCTAGTGCTGTGAGAGCTGAATACCGAAGTGTCGATCCCGCTCTCCTGCAGTGTGGCCTTGATCCAGCGACTCAGTGATTGCGAACATACATTTTTATATGGCTTTTTTAAGCTTACGAATAAAAACTCACAATTTGTTTGCCTTTTATCGGCAGTGGTTTTTAGATATTGTTCTAAAGTTCTAGCCGGACAAATAGAAGGCCTTTCGTCGAAGTAAGGAAGAATCAATAAAGGTTGTGATCTACCAACCGCAGACGTTTTTATTTTATCAGAGATTTTAATTATAAATTTATCACCATGATGTTGGTGAATATTAGACACTCGAATCAAAGAGAGAGTCTGCACGCGATGTGCAGTGGTCAAAGCTAGTAATGTTGCTAGCTTTTTAGATAACAAATCAAACGGCAAGCTTTCGTTCGGATAATGATTACTTAAAAAATCTAAAACTACAGCAGGATTCCAAGTAGAAATATACCTTGGAAGGGGAGTCCTCAATTTATACACTCCCTTCATGAATCGTTTTATCTTTAAATCGTTCATGAGTTCAGAACCTACTATAAGACTTATAGCTGATTTCGCTGAGTTAATTGAACCGTATTTATTATCTTGATTATAAAGACTTACTAAAAATTTCAATAAATCCGTAACGGATGCCTCATAAAGATTGACGTTCATTTCTTGGCAATAACAAAACCATTTTTTAATACATGGTTCATACTGACTAATTGTACTGTCCGTCAGCGAGGCTAGCATCACGTCCGCGGCTTCGCGAGGAGCACCCTGCCTCAGGAACGCCGTCCGGATAAGACAGCGGCCACCAGGGTAAGGCTCCGCTGAAGCTTGTGTTCGGCCCTGTAAGGCGAATGTAATAAATTAGCCTCTGGAGGAAATACCAAGATATTTGAAATTTGTAGTTTCTTAAAAAGTGGAAACCACGGTTGTGTGTGCCATAAAGGTACAACCACAATACCCTCCGCTTTATTATTTACTATTTTCTGGAGTACTTTAAGTATCATAGAAAATGGAGGAAAAGCATAGAAGAAGAAGTTATTCCAAGACAATGTAAAAGCATCAACTTTGAATGCCTCTGGGTCCTTATGCCATGATACAAATTTCATACATTTTTTATTTAGACGACTTGCAAACAAGTCAATTTCTGGTCGTCTAAATGTCTCACAGATCAGATTATAGGCCTCATCAGCGAGCTCCCACTCAACATCTGCATGAACTCGGCGAGATTCGACATCGGCAATCAAATTCTCAGTGGAACTTATGTAAGACGCATATATACATATTCGTCTTTCTTCGCACCACTGCCAAATCGTTCGGCTTAATGCATTGAGATGTGGAAACTTAATGCCTCCAAACCGGTTTATGTATGCAATTGCCGTAGTATTATCAATACGCAAAAGGATCTCGCAATCCGTGAATTTACTGGCAAATATTTTTAAACCAAAAAATGCAGCTGTCAGTTCCAAAAAGTTGATATGCTCATTTAACTCTTCTGTCGACCACTGACCACTCGCTGTTTGATCCGAGCAACTAATACCCCAGCCCGTACGAGATGCGTCTGAAAAAATTTCTAGCCGGTAATCGCCTGACCGTATCGGGTTGTTACATTTATCAATATTACGTAACCACCAATTAAAATCGCTACTAAGATGATTTGGTATTGACATGAATTGATTATAATCATCATTATCTTTTAAACAAAGGTATTTCTGTCGTTCGAACATTTTTGTATAAACCCACTCGTACTGAACGGCTGGGCATACGGAAACTAGCAAACCAACTAAATGTGCAAAATCTCGAACTTTGCACCTTTTCATGTTCGAAAAACGTATTATCTCACGCTTTATTTTTAATTTTTTATCTTTCGGAATGCTAATTGTTAATGCACTGGAGTCAAAAACGAAACCTAGAAAACTAATGGTTCGACTAGGCGTACCGTTACTTTTTTCTAAGTTTATTACAAAGCCAAGCGATTCCAATAAGTCTTTGGTTTGTTTGAAATTTTGTTTGCATTCGTAAGGGCTGGAACCGAGTAGACATATATCGTCTAAATAAATTACAGAAAATAACCCTTGTTTTCGTAAATACTCCACGACAGGACGCATAAGTTTTGTGAATACGTATGGCGCTAAATTCAAGCCAAAGCAGAGTACTTGAAATTCATATAAACGCCCTAACCATTGGAATCGTAAGTATTTTTTATGGTCTTCATAAATACTTACTGAAAAATAAGCATTCTGAAGGTCTAATGTACACATATAAGTATATTTAGCTAAAAGACGCATCAAAGTCCTGTAATCCTCAATTTTGAAGTGGGGCGTAGGAATAAACTTGTTTAATTGCTTTAAATTAAGAATAAATCTATTGTGGCCATTACTTTTCTTAATCAGAAAAATGCTTGATAAGAATTGGCCCTCGCATGGCTCGCACTGGCGAATAGCGCCTATATTTATGAGTTTAGTAATTTCATTATTCATTTCTAACTTATGCTGAGCAGACTGTGGTTTATTTGCAGGTATCTTTGACTGGACGATATCAACGTCGACCGGCAAGCGTAGGCCTCTGACCCAAGACAAAACCACCGGGTCATTAGTTATGCGTTGCCAATTATGGTAGTAAAACTGTAATGTACCTGCCTGCGACTCGCTGCTTAGCGCCGATTGGCGGCCAGCCTGCTGGTCCGCGGCCGCGGGTCGCGGCGCGCGCTGCTGCGCGGCGTCGCTGCCGGCTGCCTGCGCCCACCAGCCGTCGAGCTCGTCCTCGCGTACGCGCGTCGAGGCGCCGGCGGTGGCGGGCCCCGCCAGTTTAAAGCCCTCGAAGGTCCCGCTTCAGCCTGTCTGCTCTTGGGTGGAGGCTTCGGTTTCGTTGAGGCAGGTCTCATCTCCGCGCCCGTCTTCGTTATCGCCTTCATAGATTTCAGTTTCTCTGAAAGATCAGTACCAAAAAGAAATCTATCGCGTTTCAGGTCTTTTATATTTTCTTTGACGTCTTTGCTAAGACAAGCTTGTAAGAAGTTCCTTCTAGCTGATGTCTCTTCGTAATGTACATGGCATAACAAGCGGCCTGCATCGCTGAGTAACTTCAAACTTTCTTTATTATCTGCGGCATCAGATTCCAAATTCGACGACATTAAGTCGGCTATGCATGTTATAACGCAAGCCATACTTCTCTGTTTATCGGATAAGATAACATCTCTCTTGAGCGCGTTTTCGTTGACTGCTGCTTTGATTTCAGGGTTTAGTATAGGACTCTGCAGTAACGTAAGATTCTCAGGGATATCGTGACATGTTATAATTCCCTTTTTCACATCCTCCTTTAACCCATTGATTAGTATATCGGACCATCGGCTAGCAATATCCTTGTGAACAGCCTTGCTAAATATTTCCTCTTTAGCAGGTTCGTCACCTAGAATATTCAAAATACTCGGATCTAACTCCGGCGTTGTTTCCAGTTGAGAATCAAGGAATGGAGATGGTTGATTTTCCTCTTGGGGTCCTGAAAATTCGACACATAATGACTAAGTAAAAATAATTCACATGAGCAAGTCTAGAAACAGTCTTTCAAACTGTTTTCGTGCCTGACTTGGTAAAAGGTAAGTCGATTGTATTCTGGATACACTGGAGTAAACTTTTAATATCATCAGTAGCTGTCTCACGGACTCTAGCGACTGCGTATCGAGGTGGCAAACCTATATACAACGAAACAACCTTACAGATCGATCTGAAGTATATTTTAGGTTAGTATGTAGCCTTACAGGCACAACTTTAGCCACGAATGTTTACCAGTAAAATGAAAATACGTCGCATGAACAAGCATTGCACAAAAAAGTAGCTACTTTCGTTGTGAACAATAAGTAGGTACCTACGCCAAGATCGCATAGGTTCCCAGCCGATAGGGGGTGCGAGCGCGCGCGGGCCCAAGGTCAAGCGCGCCTGCGTTACCCACGTACCTACAAAACCACGCGGAATATAAAGGAAAAATTAGTACCTTCGGTTTGCGGAACCTCCAGCTCGGAAGCATGATCGACACCAAGCTCGTTTACCACTTCCTCCTCGTACTGGTCAGACGACACCGAACTCCACGACTCTGAATCCGACGACTCCCCTCGGCGATCCCGTCGAACTTTTTTCATTTTCTGCTCCAACTTCTTTATTTTCCGTGCATAGTATTCTTCATCATCACTAAACTTACGTTTTCCCATGATAACACACGCGAATTACTGCCAAATATTCGAATTAAAACACTTAGCACGGGAATAGCGTATACGATGGCGGCGACACAAAACGTGTATGGGATTATGAAGTACCCACCACAGGGTATAAATAAAATTTGTTATTTTTTTTATAGTTGCTCTAAAATGGTGTACGATGGCAGCACTATCTTCGTGCTACTACATGTAAACTTTGTGTAATCTCGAAAGGCGAATTACTGAGTTTAATGCCAGATACTAACACATTAGACGTGCAACCTTAACCTACCTGTTTTAATTCCTAAGTAAGTCCATATTGAAAAATACATAATTAAAAAAAAACCCTTTTTCTGCTTTATTCATTTTTTTAGGGAGTGTTGTAAATGAATTTTTGCATTGTTTCTTTCGAAAGAAACTTGAAAAAAGCGAGCCGTTTGGAATATTTCCCATATTTTTCCGGGTTTTTTCAACGTGTAGAAAAGCTCCAATGCCAAGGACAACGACACTTATCCGTAATGACCTTACTACTTTTATTTAATACCTTATGACATTGAATGACGATTGCAAGTCTTCTATATTTACTAGCATCTGGTGGAGCTTACCGGAACTCAAGCGATGTGCAAACTCATTCGTACGCCCGAGTTCATCCTTAAAATATTGTCGTTTTTATACTTTTCCCGCTGGAACGGGAGGAAATTGTTTTCTGATTGGGTAAGGAGTTGTCAAAGGGGATCAAGGAGCCAGGTTTTTGCTGTAATTTAATATTGGACCAAAGTATTAATGGAGACATTCGGCTAGATGTAAAACGGGTTTGGGAATGACTTTAAACATTACAAAAAACGCACTTTTACTTTGACTAAACCTTCTTAAATAAGTTATTTGGAGTATTTGGTCTGTGTGATAAGTCTGTCTTCAAAAAAAGGAGAAGGTTTTTTGTATATATATATTGTATGTTTGTAACCTCAGAATTCCGATATAAGTGAACCTATTTGGAAAATTATTTGTGTTCAAACTTATATCCAAGTTGGTCCGATTTAGGATAATGGAATGAATTGTGGTGATAAAGGTTAATTTCTCCCGAGGTTCTTAAGAGTATTCAGTCAGTGTATTTTTGCATAAATTGGGCAACGTTTTTTATTACATTTGAACCAAAATATTTTGCCATATAATTGTTGCCAAGATATATCGAAAACAAATAAGACAAATTATAATAAAAAAAATTACCAGTTATTACAGAATATTATTGAAAAATCCATTTGTTAATTGGTAAAGATTGTGGTTCAAGTTTGCCTGTGTGAGTGATCTTTACACTATCCACGTAAAACAAGATGGCGAGATTAAATTTAATCATAGCCAAAGAACTTTAAGAGGATACATTAGTGGTCATTTCTCCATACAAACTTTCTCGACGTTTTACTCTATAGATTATGGCCCTAGATGAATGATTTTTATATGACTTCAATATTACCAGTACTGTACGTTTTGCTTTTTTGATATTCTAGTTTTTATAAGAACTATGTTACTTCAAAGAACGCTAAATAAATGACACGTAAACAGGCGACTAGCATATAAAATCGGCAAAAATTAAAACGGTCACACACAGATTATTGCTTTCTCATTCTGTTCCCAAAATTTCGTTACGATTAATTAAGTTTTGAAGGAGGAAAATGTCAAGAACGAAACCTCGATTTCTGGGTTTTGCAGTTGTCCTTATCGCACAAATTTTAGGAACCGTTCCCGTCAGCGCGACGGAGATATTTACCTAAAAGTCTCAAATCTGACTGAAAGGGGCTCAGCTAATATATCCTCACTGGTAACTTTACTAAGTAGTACCAAATTTGCTCGATAGATGGTAAAGAAGAACTTCTCGTACTAGTAATTTTTGCATACAATAAGGTGAACATATCCAAGCATATTGGAGAAAAAGAGTTATCTCCATTTCTCGCATCCCATCCATTCTCGCAAAATAAAACAACATCGAATTGCAGTGAAAAAGCGAGAACACATCTTTACGAGCGGATTGTCCATTAAAATCGAATGGAAATTGGCAGGTTCGATTGGTGGATTGGCTTAGGTTTTTTTTTACAAATGCAATTTGCAGATATAACAACCTGAAATGCTTTCATGAGAAACATCTCGTGATCGTGATTCAAAGAGTTACAAATACAAAGTACAAATACAAATTAGTTAATTTTAACTTATAATACACGAAACATAAAACGGATAGAATCTCCCATTAAGTATAACAATACTTGTGTCGGGAGACACCGCTCTTCCATTTGGAAATAGGGTAAAAGCTCAGTAAAGAGTTAAACTGGTAATTTCGTTTTTTAAGACAGAATGTGACTAGCTACTCGTAACTGGTCATTATAAAGTGTATGCTCTATTTTTGTATTAATTTGTGTGGGTATAGATTTCTTTTCGAGGGTCAAAAGAAGGGGCTTGCAGGTTGGATTCGGTCCAATAATAAGTTCACTAAAATATATTTTTTAACAATTAGTCAAAACTAAGTTTCACCAAGAAACTTTAAGAAAACTAGGTTTGACTGAAAAATCCCAATTAAAACTAGTTTTGTGCCAAGAGGTTTAGAAGACGTTTAAAAAAGAGAAAACGTGTTTTCCACGGAGGCAACCAGAAAAATTAGATTTAATAGTAAATCGTTAACCAAAGGATGAAATGATGCCTTTCATCCGAGTTAAATACTTTACTTTTAATTTTGATACGAGGAAAGTAAAATAAATTAGTAAAAAAAAAACATGACTCAGTATAAAATGTCACAGTGTTTCTTGAAAGTACTTTAAATTAATAATTTAGGGTAATGTATTGTTCTTTATGGCACGGGGAGTTAAAAACCAAATATCAATTCCTCATAGTATAAAAATGAAAAAAAAATATGGTACTTGGAAAGTAAAATTCTCTAGTGCCGAAACGTATCACTTTTTGCACACTCCATAGAGCAACAATGACACTCTTTCAGAGCATAAGAAATGAAAATAATATAATATTTTATGCTCTAAATTCATAAGTATTGACACAGTAAATCGGTCCAGATATTACAATACCAAAAACGAGCTTGTGTAATGTGTACAAACAATTATTGTACGCAAAACTGGGGGGTTATATGAGAAGACAAACAACCGCAAACTTGTGATATATGGCTCCAATGATAAATGGAGTGCTCCAGCATTATTAGAGCGCGGCGTGTAAATATACAAATGCAAAACATATGTTTGTGGGCTGACATGTTTTCATTTATGTCACTATCAAAGCTTTATTGCGTATACCCTGACAAGATTTTATATAGTATTCGCCATATTGCGGGTTTTCAGTTGCATTCATTTATTTTCACCACACCAACTGGTAATAGACACTCTTGATTGTTCAAAAACTAATGAGAAAGTTTCATTTTATCCACATGTGAGGCAAAGTAATCAGATGCAAATTTTGAGTTGTTTTCTTATGTTAGCTGGTAGAATTGACTTTTAAATGATGAGTTTGAACGATATATTTTTATAACGTTCATTTGGATCTGACTTGGTTTGATTTTTTTGGTATTTCACAGATAGTATTTTCCTCGCGTTGGTGTGGTGAAAAATGTGTGTTTCACTCGGATATAAAGTTTGTTTAACCCTCGTGCCTTGAAACCCTTCTCGAACCACTCGCTACGCTCGTGGTTCAATTTTGGAATCTTTCGCTTACTCGGGTATCTATATTAGCACGAGCGGTTAAACAACAACTTTGCCCCCTTATAAAACAAATAACTATTTTCACCTCAGCAGCTCGAACAAGGGCGCTTTGCTGCTTAAAAACAGTGAGCAAAATCGCATTGTTATACGAATATTTTCCACTGAAGCCGCTCATAATTTTAGCTTAAAAAAACATTCGAGTTCCTTATTTCAATAGAAGTTACCCGTTCTCACAATAGGTATGCTGGCATTTCGAGCTGTTGAGTTCAAAGTTGGTTTAAATTTATAGGAGGAAGTTATCAGACTGGGTGCCGCTTAGTTATGACCGTCGAGTGTTCAGTACAAGGGAAGTAAAAACTCACACGGCAGAAAGCCGTCTGAAATCCCATTTTGGCAATGCTAGCTCCAAATAGTTATTACATCGCTACGAGTTCTTTGAATGCTCTGCGACAGCGAGGCGTGAGTTGGAAATGTTCAGGCACGCGAACGTATAAAAATTAACGCGTTTAATGTCCCGTAAACGTATTTCGTTTTCGCATTTCGGGATTTCGCGAAATGCAGAAAGAGCGGTAGGATTTCGTTCGTTTCTGGTAGCTTATGACGTCTTAAAAGCTTGTGGATTTGAGAAATAGTCCTTGAATGAAAATACTATATACCCCAAAATCAAACATTTTCAGATAATACCTATACGACATGATACTTTTAAAAGTGAAAGTATTTTACTTAAGTTACTAATTAGCTACATATTAGAAATTTAACCCATTCTGCTGTAAAACTATACCTTGTAAGGTCAGATAGGGTAAAGTAAACACCAGGGCAATAGAAGAACTTGTAGGGAATCGTTAGCGTGGGCAGGGTATACCTGTCTTTCTTGCTCCGAGCAAAATAAACCATGTTTCTCTTACGCCACCTTATCTTATAAAGATATATTGTCTGATACTACAATATCCAATGTGTAGTGACTGATAAATTCTACTCGATACTACAATACCCGCGTAGCATTGGCGTAATAAGCTACAGTGGTCATAACAAGTGGTTATGTTCTTAAGGGTCCCCAGTAGCGATTAAAATTACATGAAATGAAAGATACATGTATCTTTCAAAGGACCCTGTATTTTTTAATAAAATACAGTATCTTTCCTTGCGGATCTTCGATAGAATCTTTCGCAACTTTAAGTTTTTTACGTGTAAAATACATTGTATTTTTCGCATTATTATATTATATTATGAATATAAACATAGTATGGTTATAAAATTTAAAAACAAAAGCCGATACAAAAAAAAATACGAAATACATGTAATGATATAATCATATTATAAAAAAGCTAACCTAGAGTACCGCCGGCAACGGTGATGAAACCACGAGAGCGGAGTCTCCTAATATTAATATTATTATTATTTTATTTTATTTTTTACTTAGGCTAGGCTTTTTACAATATGTTTATAAAAGCAAAATACAAAAATATTATTATTATTTGTGTCTTGCCTTATCACGGGACCATGGGGTTATTAAATAAATATGTAAAATACACAGTATAAAACAGGTATTGTACGTGTATGATTGTATTTGTCAGACAAACGTCAGTTTTGTTTTTTTTCGAAAGTTACAAGTATTTTATAGGAAAGATACAAAGTTTCGAAAGAAACAACATTAATATTTCGCCATTTTCATCTCTAGTCCCCAGCAAGCTCGGTTCTCTATACAAACGTAGTTACGCTCTCATTCTTGCTCTAATGTCATCTGTCATCTCGTGTCATTGTATGTGCAAAGTTTCATTACAACCCAACGCGTAGTTTTAAAATTAGATCGAAACTCCGCTTGTATGGGAAGGTGCAATTCTGCCGAGCTTGCCGGGAACTTAAGAACGACTTTAATTTTGCATTTGCAAAGTAAACATTTATAATGTTTTAATAAATTTCTGGTTAACGGAAGGGCTTATTAAAGTATTATTCTAAAGTGTAACAAGAAATTATTATAGGCAGATACTACGACAAACCTTAAAGGAATGAAGGTCGTAAATACAAGATGGATGGCGTCCTTAAAATCTCAGGGGTTCATCGAAGAGAACATAATTTATGGTTGTCCCGACTTAAGTGAAGTTCGATCAAAAGTTCTTTGGGCGAAGCTGACACTTGTTTAACGACCTTTGTAACTTTAGTATCATCGTTTAAATTGCGAATTCATTGAGCATCCTGTCATTTTGACTAAACTTTATAAGAAAGGGTACTGTTTGTTTGAAGATGATTTCATGTATTTACATATATATCAAGCAAACTTTGAGCGTTGCTAAACTTATGTGGCATTGAACAATAGGGCATATGGAGGCTGTATCTGTTGGAGGGTCGTGCTACTTTGTGATCTAAAATATGATAGTTTGCGCCAAATAACATGGAGATCCTTGTGGAAGGTTTTTATCTAGCAGTGATTTTTGGTTGATATGATGATGATAAATATAAGCTTAACACTTTTGGTGACGGGTGCCCTGTTTCCAGTACAAATTGAACACACATAAGTGTTATTGGCAGTAATGGCACTGAATGTGTTAGAACGTCCGTTGTACTCACTTGCAGTTCCGCGAGCAAGGCTAAAAGTGAGAAAGTTTAGAGAATGATTATATATATAATACCTCTCTTCTTCTTCTTCCTCGCGTTGTCCCGGCATTTTGCCACCGCTCATGGGAGCCTGGGGTCCGCTTGACAACTAATCCCAAGATTTGGCGTAGGCACAAATTTTTACGAAAGCGACTGCCATCTGCCCTTCCAACCCAGAGGGTAAACTAGGCCTTGTTGGGATTAGTCCGGTTTCCTCACGATGTTTTCCTTCACCGAAAAGCGACTGGTAAATATCAAATGATATTTCGTATATAAGTTCCGAAATACTCATTGGTAAGCCGGGGTTTGAACTCGCGACCTCCGGATTGCAAGTCGTACGCTCTTACCGCTGAGCCACCAGCGCTTATATATATAATACCATGGAAAAATAAGAAAGCTTAGAATGCTTACTCCATACATCACTTTCCTTACATTATAAATAATAAGTTTTAATTCTACTTGTATGGTAAAACGTGGTATTAATAAGTTTAAAATTCGCTTAAATCCCAGATGAGTTTTCGCAAAGCTCGCTTAAAACTTATCATATGAGTACTTAGAGTTTTTTTTTTCTGTGCATAGTCGCCATCAGATATACCGGACCGGAGCGGCCGAGGTACTCAAAATATCTGAACACGCACTCTAGCGCCTTGACAATAGAGGCGTGTTCAGATATTTGTGAGCACCTTGGCCGCTCCGATATATCTGATGGCGACTGTACGGAATGCGTATGATAATCTTACTCGTACTTATGTCCCAATAGTAATACCATCTGACTCTGTCAGATAGCTGTAAATTTTTAAAACTGCGAGTAGGACCGTCAGCAGGTGTAGCCCCTTGACTTTGCTTAAGTTCATGCACCAGTTTATATTTTAATATATATACATTAACATATACACACATACATACACATACACATACACATACACATACACATACACACACATATACATTGACATAACATATATATGTATATATATTTTTTTAAATTCCGCTACCTAAAGGTTGTCTGGAAGAGATCGCTTTTGAGCGATAAGACCGCCTGTTGTTTACCTCTTCTTTATGTGTTGTATTATTTGTACTGTTTCTGTATTGAGGTGTGCAATAAAGTGTATTTGTTTTGTATTGTATTGTATTGGTGACAGCAGAAAATTCTCTTGAAATAGCAACGATTCAGAATGTAAACAAACATGATGGCTATCATTCACTAATTTGACTTTCCACATTTCATAGATGAATCGCAGATGACACGCGATTTTGGAATTATTCGAAAACAGTGAGTGTTACTAGCCCGCGATTTTTCAAGTTTGGCGCCTTTTGCTAATGACAAAATTTGCTTGACCAAGTACAAAACAGAAAAAAAATTGGTTTCTCTGTGATGTTATTCCTTATTTGTTGATCCTTAGCCTACCTGAACTTACCAACGAATTAACGGCAACATTAAAAATAAAGTCATATTATTGTCACTCTATGTCATTTGTCAACGCACATGTGGCAAGTGACAGTAATATTGACTAAAAATATTGTACAAAAAAAACTGAACATTGCATATATAAACAATTTACGCATATTAAGATAGGTACTGAGAGATTGGAATATTGCCAAAATATTAATTTGCGATGATTCCATTTTCAAACGGGTTTAGCATGTACGGCCAACTAAAAACAATCATCACTAAACCACCGAAACAGCTTACATTCTGCACAGATTTCGATAAAACTATAGTTATCAATACGTTTATCGAACGTGGGTGGAAGCAAGTCGAGCCCAGCGAAGCTTGGAATATCTACTGGGCGAATACAACCAACTGCCGCTCTATATTCAACGTAGAGAATGGCATCAGACTCAATGACTACCAACTCATCAATCATTTCCCAAAACACTACGAATTAGTTCGTAAAGACTTACTAGTCCGAAATATAAAGAAATACCGCAAAGAATTAGAAAAAGAAGGAAACCCTCTAGCTGAGAAATGTGAAGTTATTCAAGGAGGACACAAAGTCACTCGATATTTGCATTTAGATTTTATTCCAGTAACCTATGTCTTGCCTTCAGATTATAATCTGTTCGTGGAGGAATACCGACGCTACCCAAACACTACATGGATCCTCAAACCAACAAGCAAATCACAAGGAGAAGGCATTTTCCTCATAAACAATTTGTCAAGACTAAAAAAATGGTCTCGAGAATCGAGGAAATACTTACAGCATCGATTCACCAACAAGGACTCTTACGTTATATCGCGCTACATAGATAATCCGCTATTGATTGGAGGAAAGAAATTCGATTTGCGGATTTACGTCCTCGTTACGTCGTTTCGGCCTTTAAAGGCTTATATGTTCCGACAAGGCTTTTGCAGGTTCTGTGCGATGAAATACGATTCTAGTGTCGCTGAACTGGACAACATGTACGTGCATCTGACGAATGTGAGCGTTCAGAAGCACGGTGAGGATTACAACCGTTTGCATGGCGGCAAACTTGGTATTCAAAATTTAAAGCTATATTTAGAAGGTACACGTGGCCGCGAAGTAACCGAGCGTTTGTTCCGCAAGATACCATGGCTTATAGTGCATTCCCTAAAAGCTGTGGCGCCGGTTATAGCGAACGACCGCCATTGTTTCGAATGTTACGGTTACGATATCATCATAGATGCTGATTTGAAGCCGTGGCTTATTGAAGTGAACGCGTCTCCATCAATGACGCCGACGACGCGGAACGACGGTATCCTGAAGAGGAAACTGTTGGAGAATATGTTGTCTGTAATACTCCCTTCCAACGGGATACCTGATGCTCGCTGGAAAAAGACGCCGAGAGACAGAGCTCTGGGGGACTTTGAGCTTTTAATAGATGAAAGTAGGTTATGTACGGAAGAATCATAGGTTCATAAAAATATGTAAAATATTCGATTTGAAGTACTTCATAAATGTGAACAAAAAATATAAGTACAGTCAGCGTCAAATACTTCGTAGCAGTCAAAGTGGTCAAATAGTTCGATACACCATACTAAATATATGGTGTACCGAACTATTTGGCTACTTTGGTTGCTACAAAGTATTTGACGCTGACTGTACATGCTTATTTTTTTGTATTTAATAAAAATAACTTCCATTTAAATATGTTTATTTTTGTAAACTGTTACAGGAAATTATCAATGTTTTTTTAATTGTGTTAATGTTGCGATATGAACATTTGTTCATTTTATGGTAGGTAGTGGGATACGTTATAAGATAGTGGGATACGCAATAACTTACGGGCTGAATATATAGGTCATTCTGAGCAACATTTACCATGGAGTCAACCCCAAAATCGCACAAAAAAATTCACTCTCCCATAGACTATGTCAAGGTCAGACAGCCAAAATGTATGAAACAGCCATATGTATTTTTTTTTTTCGATTTCGGGGCTGGTACCATAGTAAAAGTTGCTCAGTATGACCTACCCTGACCTATATATTCACCCCGTAAATTATTTCAGGTGACTAATTAAACCCCTGTATATTTTATTCTTAATTTAACTGTTATATTGATATGTGTTGCCGAGTCCACAGTTGCCCAGATTTTATATGTAAATTTAAATCGAGGCAACTGTGGACTGGACCCACTTTTATCATTCTTCTTCTTATCGTATGAAGGGATCATGACTAAATAATATTTTGCAAATATCTGGCCACCTCTAACCCCCGGGGGGTAGCTTTTATGAGGTCTTCTACAGTGCACGTAGTTTATCATTTATCATCGCACATTTATCATTTATTCCTTATCACTAATAAATAAATATGTACTTGTTAGAATGGCATGACAGGCATGTTGACAAATGATAAAGAGCCGACCATCTCAGCCCTTCAGATGGAGTATATATTTCTTATACCCCATCTTAGACCAGTAGGGCTAAGATGGTCGGCTCTTTATCATTTGTCATCAAGCCTATCACGTTCTAACAAGTGTCTAAGTGCCAAAGTGACGGGCATAGTGACAAGCAATAAAAATGGAACCATACTGCCACTGCTGACCCGATCTTTTTAACCTATCTACAAAAGTAGGGAGGTTTATACAAACACAAACAGTAGTCCCGTTACAAATTTTTAACATTTTACTTATAAATCACAATCCAAAAAACATTCGATAACGTAAAAAAATAAAATTACTGTCTAAAGCGGCGACTATTCGCTATGTAGTGACGTAGATTACATTCTTCCTTTTCCATGAACTCCTCGTCGATTAATAAATCGAAGTCACCGAGCGCGTCAGGGGACGGGGTCTTATTCCATCTTGCGTCTGGAACGCCATCCGGCGGCACAACCACAGACACAATATTATCAATCAGTTTGTACTTCAGTATTCTATCGTTGTGTGTAGTAGATTGCAACGAAGGCGAAGCATTCACCTCTACCAGCCACGGTTTGAGCGCATCATCAATAATTATATCATAACCGTAACATTCAAAACAATGACGATCGTTTGCCATTACGGGAGCGACTGCTTTCAATGAATGCACGATAAGCCATTGCATTTCCGCGAACAATTTATCCGTCACCGTTCGCCCGCGAGTGCCTTCCAAATATAAACGGAAATTTTGAATGCTCATCTTTCCGCCGTGCAGACTATTGTAATCTCCGCCGTGCTTCTGTACGCTAACATTAGTTAAATGAACGTACATATTGTCGAGCTCAGTAACACTTGTGTCATACTTAACTGTACAAAAGCGACAAAACCCGTGCTGAAATAAATAAGCTTTAAGAGGACGAAATGACGTCACTAACACATATAACCTCAGATCGAACTTTTTACCACCAATCAAAAGCGGATTGTCGATGTAACGTGATATTACGTAACTTTCTTTGCTGCTGAATTGGGGATGGAAGGGAGTTTTCGCTTCACGCGACCACTTCTTTAGTTTGGAAAGTTTGTTTATTAAGAAAATTCCGGCGCCTTGAGATTTGCCGCATGGTTTCATTATCCAAGTGCTTTGAGGAGATTTCCGGTATTCCTCGACGAACATATTGTAGTCGGCGGGCAGCACATACGTCACAGGTATAAAATCTAGATGGATATATCGAGTGACGATATGACCGTTTGGTAGTTGTACCTCGGCCTTCTCAGCTAAAGGGCTACCTTCTTTTTCTAGGTCTTTTCTGTATCGCTTGATGTTTTTCACGAGCAAATCCTTCCTTGACAGTTCATAGTGGTTTGGGAAGTGATTTATAATTTGGTTATCATTCATTCTGTAGCCGCTTTCTATGCTGAATATATTCCGGCAGTTGGTGGTGAAGGACCAGTAGAAGTTCCACTCATCATCGGGACCTACCTGGACCCAGCCTCTGCGCTCGAAGTTGGAGATGATCACAGATTTCTCAAGGTCAGTACAATATGTCACTCTGCTTTTCTCGTTACATGTCGGACTTTTGCTGAAACTGGGTAGATTTTTTTTTGCTTCCTGATTCATAATTTAAAAGTTTATATAGAGAAAATAAAATAATTAAATAAGAAAGTGCATGTTAAACACTAAAAAAATATTTGTCATTTGATTGACATTACATTGTCAACGATTACTGATAATTTAGTCGTTATGAATAGTAAATTAAAACCTTACCTACCTATTGTGTTTAGTATTTATTATTCATATTCTTTCATCTATATAAGTATGTACAGTGCATTGCAATAAAATTAGTTAATAATGTTATATTTCTGTGATAATGTTCAATATCTGACGAGGTGCACCCCACACGCGCGGAAATTATCAAAACATAACCACCTTAATCTCTAAGGTCACGGAATAAGTATTGTCTCCTCCGTAAGCCCCTAAAGTTAACATATACATTTATAATTCATTCATAATAAATCGATGTCCTAATTCTTTCAAGAGACTCATTAAACTTCACTTTTTACCTGCTCCGTAATACTTTTATCTGCTTCCTTTTACATACTTATAGCTGGCATTTATTATATATATATATAATATGTATTTTAATATATGTATGTATATGTATTTATATATCTTTTTTATTTATATTTGTATATGATATATTGTTTAGTTTTGTGTTTATTCTGTGCGAGACTTCTTATATTGCATCTGGAACACCTACTGACATAACATTTTTTTTATTTTTTATTCCGCTACCTAAAGTTTGTCTGGAAGAGATCGCTTTTCAGCGATAAGGCCGCCTGTTGTTTACCTCTTCTTTATGTGTTGTATTATTTGTACTGTTTCTGTATTGACGTGTGCAATAAAATGTATTTGTATTGTATTGTATTGTATTATAAGCATATCATTAGCCACAATCACAAGATATTTGACATCAATCAAATATTATGTAAAAGTCCAACAAATGTTTGTATTATTCCCACATCGTGCATTCTCATTAAGGTAAGGTGGAGTTAGACTATCACCGGGCTAAGACAATCACTTGTATAGAATCCTCATATAGTTTGCCTTACCCCGAGTAAACTATGTTCGTCTATTACCCCATCCCCACCTTACCTACTTCTAGTTTACCCACTACGCACTTCGCACTTCGCACTTAGCCTCTTAAAAACTACTTGATACTCAATAACTTAAAAATGTGCTAACCTTCCCAACCCAAACAAAACATTGCGCGTCCTAAAAATGCCCATCAGTAAAACAGAACGCGTCGCTGAAAAAAAGGCAAATTATACAAATGAAATCTTGATTGATAGTCGAGCGGTGAAAAGGATTTTCCCGCTCAACCGAGGTAAAAATAAGACCGAGGCAAGCTTTAGTTCACTATCCAATTCCAGTCAAGGCAACTTCAATTCCCTAAAGAAATCTCTCTCAATATTTTTTGTCTTGCATTTTGTTTGTATCATTCTGTCTGAAATGTCTTGGATCTGCGGTTGCTACGATATTATAAGTTTTCATATGAAACTGCAAACATTAAAGATGGATGCTTGAGGGATTTAGTTGGGTATTGATGCTGAAATCAAATATCAAATACTTAAACTAAACGTGGACTTATTGTGGACTTACTGTACAGCGAAAAATATGAAGACTATTTCATAGAGTAAGTACAGTGAGCTGCAAAATTGCATGGAGAAATTATAAATGAATTAATTGATTAAGTCGCCGTGCACTGTTACTGCTGATGGTACTTAGTGTAGTGGTGTAGTGTCAAAGGTATTTAAAATGATCTGAAGGATCAGTATACATTTTTTATTATTCATGATGCAAAAATAAGTATTGAATGATTTATCTCTAGAGTCAGCAGAGACAGTCGTGACAGTGTCTAAGTAATAACCTCCATACTTACTTATCTGAAAACATCTGAAAATATGGAGTTTTTCACTATGTTATCGACACCAATTATGGGACAGACAAAAATTGGAGAATTTTTGATATTTCACCGACATCTTTATAATTTCTACCGCTTTATGCTTTAAAAGTTGAATGTCCAAATCGTCCTCTATGTTTTCTGTGTATTGAATGAAAGCTACTGCAATTGGTTTCAATATTATTAACCAATTAAAACTTATGTTTTTTTGCTCCAGTCATGGGATATATGGCGTCATTAATTCTCAAACTAACAAATAACAATGAAAAATTAAAATTAAGCTCTTTGGCTCTTGTTTATGGTAAAATGTTGTTAGCGTTTAAAAAGTTATGCTAAATACTTGTTTTACAGGATTTGTCTATACCATCCCATTACTGGTACCTGTTCCATTATAGGGGTGCTTACACCTATGTTACAGAGAGTCTGTGTCGGGTTAGCTTAGACCAACTCCGGATAAATGTTACTTTACAGTACATATGGGGCTACTTTATAGCACTAGTGCGAGAAGTAGCATATTATGTTACTGTGTCGAACATTTAAAGGGCCATATGTACTGTAAAACGTTGTACGATACATGTGCGAATAGGTAATTCGCAACTCGTGTCGATTTAAAACACTCCCTTCGGTCGTGTTTTAATTTATCGCCACTCGTTTCGAATTTCCTATTTTTCGCACTTGTATCGTAATGTACTATTTTATAAATAGCAATACTCAATTGAATCTGTATTTTTAATAACATTTGTGTACATTTTTGTGAAATTACTATCGGTCCGATTCGAACTTTAAGATACGTCAAATATTAGATCTAGATACGATATCAATCGGATATGTCAATGCCAAAAGTGACGTTTTTGTCAAGTAACGTCAGTTTTGAACTTTTGAAACTGACATATCTTAAAATTCGAATCGGACCGTATGAATAACATATCAGAAAAAGAACACGTGCAAGTCATCAGCGGCGGTATTATGGTTCCATTTTTATCACTTGTCACTGTGCCCGTCACTTTCGCGCTTACATACTTGTTAGAACGTGACAGCTATGGTGACAAATGATAAAGAGCCGACCATCTTAGCCCTACTGCAGTGGCAGCTTGGTTCCATTTTTATCACTTGTCACTGTGCCCGTCACTTTCGCGCTTACATACTTGTTAGAACGTGACAGCTATGGTGACAAATGATAAAGAGCCGACCATCTTAGCCCTACTGCAGTGGCAGCTTGGTTCCATTTTTATCACTTGTCACTATGTCCGTCACTTTCGCGCTTATATACTTGTTATAACGTGACAGGCATGGTGACAAATGATAAAGAGCCGACCATCTTAGCCCTACTGCAGTCACATCTGCTGTTGCCTTATGTAATATAACAATATTTCCGGGTGAAATACAATAGAAGATTTTTTCTCAGAACCTTTTTGTCAAATCAGTCCCCCGAAGAACAGCTCAATTTTTCATATCAGATAAAATCAAAGGGACGCAAAAAGGCTTGACAGTTCGCATGACGAAGGGCACGATTGGTAGGAAATCGCGAATCGGTATTGTATTCCGGGAGGTTTTCTTAAATTGTCACTATTAAAAATTCTAAGGTGTTGGTTTGTATGTTTAAATTTTGGAAAAAAGCTATCAGAATTTGCATTGAGGCTCACAGATACGCTGGATATAGAATGTGTTTGTGCACGTATAGTGGAGCCGATAACCACGTATAGTACGATGAGTTTTATTGACAAATCACCCCCCATACCGATGTTTTTCCTCAACCATTTTAAAAATGCAGTCCTTCAAAGTTTTATGGCACCAAACACGAGTGCACTTGTTGTTAATGTACCATTATCTGTCCATTTACCTATCGCACATTTAAAAAATAATAATCATTCGATAGCTTATGAATTAGGACATAAATGTTACAGAGAATTTTCTACAAATACTCGAGAATTAATAACGAAAATAAAAATTGTCTTCAAAAATTTACATTTTTTTTCATATTTCATTCTTTTATTTTCGGAAATTTTACTACTTTTTATTCTTAAAAGACAGTACAGGATATCGGCTAAAAGATGACATCAAAATGTTAAAACATTTTACAAGTTACATTAGTCCAAACAAGACCTTCTGTAATATAAGTCGAACTAAGTTGCTTTAGTTCCAAATGATAATTTTGGGCGGCGGGCAATTATTTTTTAGAACTAAGCTTATGCTCATTGCCATTGTTTCTGCAACTAGCTGCGTTGCAGTATTTACTTTTCTTAGACATATTTTTGCGACTTTGTGACACCAATTTTGGTGCAGTGATTTACTTTTGGCCAAGTTCCTTTTTAGAGCGGCTGGTCGTACAAGGAAGAGTGGGGGAACCAGATCACGTAGCAGGTCACCTATGCGCTGGACTGGCCAAATAAAATCCGCAGTTGGAAACCACGTATCTGACCGTCCCAAACAGTCTACCAACAGGGAGAGATGACAGGAGATCGTCCGATGAGTCCGCCTCTACTACCGATGCGGGCGCCTCAACGTGAACACGACCGCTCTGCCAAGAGCGAAACGACAGAGAAGAAGAAGTTCCTTTTTAGGTTCCTTTTGTCCCTTTTTTAAGTCTTTTACACAGACAAAGGATAGGATATATATGTCATCATATTCCTTGCAACTTAATCCCAAAATCAACGGGGCACGGGTCTTCGCAAATAAAATCGGCTACGCGAGCCACTTGCGAGCACACGAACGTATTCGACGGAGCTGAAACAGTTGCCGTGGTCGAAACCGGCCGATAGAGTATATATATATATCCCAAAATCTGCCATTGTTGTCATCTGATCTTCCAATGCATAAGGGAAATTAGTCCTTATTGGACTTGGAAGTATTATGTTCGTAAGAATTTCAAAAGGTAATTGACTGATTCATGGTTATAAGACTCAAACTCTACCTTCCCGCTTTCCCGCATTTTTGTCGCAAAACATATGAAAGCCGTAATAACGTACTTGACCTCAAAATTGTATAAAAACCTTTCCACGAGCGAAGTGGAGTGAAAATCTCAACAAATTGGGGGTCGTCTAATGGGCCGTGCTGGCGGTTGAGATCGCTCTTGATTCCGGGCCTTGTTTTGTTAATGAAAAGACGGAAATTCACGGCATTTTAGCCCGGTACAGCTGTATTGTGAAATGTATTTTAAATGTACGTTAATGGGTCGTGAGGTTAGAGGTAATGTAATTAGGTCAACTTTTATATTAACCTATATCATGGACCTAGAATACTAAGGACTTAGTTTCGCTAAAACACAAATAGGATTCCATCATCCACCAATTTTACTAGTATTTTCGCGTGACACAGTTATCTCTATGGCCTCATCCACCAATCTGCCGTCAGTCAATTTGAGACGTCAGTGCATTAATTGTTCGAAGAAAAATTTTTATACGCCCGCATGCGTGGTCAAATTTTTTAAAAATTATACCGTTCGAAAGAAAAAAAAGGCGATCAAATGTTCATAAATAAGTAATTCAATTATCACATTATCTTTCGTAAAATACGATATTAATCTATGAAGTTGTACCTAAAGTGGAGGGCGCTCTCACTTTTTTGCTATACTAAATTGAACCTTATCCCCGAGACAAAGGTGTTCGTACCAAACTAGAGAAAATGTACTCAATCCGCCTAGGTATACATTCGTGACACGCACACATTGAATCCTTCCGCCATTGCAGTGCCACAGCTGGTCGTCAGTTCCGCGGCCTCTGTCAAATTGTTCATCTATGACCTATATGAGTTTGTGTGGGATTGAGATTACTACATAGTCAGGGAACGTTTAATGTAACTGCATATGAAAGCACCAAACAATGTTCCAACGTAAAGATAACTAAGAAATTTTGTCAAAGGAATACTAAGCCATTATAGCAATTTCTATTCTTTACAAACTGCAATGCAATGCAATGTTCAGCTAGGGAACAAATCAAATTATTTCATTAAATATTTTTTGATTTGTTATTGTTAAGTAGTCATACTACTATAAAATAAAAACTGAAATAGATATCATACACTAAAAAAGTGACCAAGTCCACCGGTGGCCAAGTCCGATTTGATTCCCGCCTTGGCCACCCGGTGGACTTGGTCACTTTTTCTTTAGTGTATGATATCTATTTCACTTTGAAATTATGTTTAAAGTTTAAAATCGAAAAAAACACACAATATCTGACTGATTTTAAAATGAAAAAAAAAATGCTATTAGAAAAAATACGCGTAAGTATGTAATTCTACGCCAACCATTTTCTAGGCTCATACCAAAGGATACTTTGATGATCATTGGTTAAAAACGAAGCTATAAAAAGTTTCTCGTTTTCTTAATTTAAAAGCTTGCAGCTGCCCGCACCCCGTTTAACTTTTAACCTTAAATGAAATAGAGCTGGCGCGGAATTTAATATCTTGCTGGGTGATTACTATGATATTTAAAAAGTGCAGCCGCGTAGTAGATCTTATCGCTAACCGAGCGTCGGCGAGTCGAAAACTCGGAGCGCTTTTACTTCAACTTCAACATTTATTCAGCAAATAAACAAAGTCACTTTTACACGTCAACATGTCATTTACATACAAGCAAAAACAAGCACATCAACAATTAAGTATAAAATACAATTACAAAAAAATAACTAAAATAATAATAATAATAAAAACAAACATACAAAAAAAATCTAAAATTATTTAGAGGTGTAAATTTCTCTAAATGTCAGAACTAAATGACTTATCAAATGATCCTTAGAGATGTATAGAAAATAGTATTTTATACAATCGTGATATAATAGAGAGCTTTTCAGTCGAGTACCGTGTTTAGGTAAGGAAGCTTGCTGAGTTGCCTAAGTAAGGTACGAGATTGAAAAGCTTATTATATCACTATTGTATATAATACTTTTTTTTAAAGTCAACTACAATAATACTTTTTTTACTATAAAACTAAAAATAATTAATAAAAATTGGTATCTCAGTAGACAAAATTGTAGACATAAACGCGCGACTCCCCCCCGCGCTCTTATGTATGAAATATCATTTGATATTTAGCAGTCGCTTTTCGGTGAGAAAACCGGACTAATCCCAATAAGGCCTAGTTTACTCTCTGGGTTGGAAGGTCAGATGGTAGTCGCTTTCGTAAAAACTAGTACCTACACCAATTCTTGGGTCTAGTTGCCAAGTAGACCCGAGACTCCCACGAGTCGTGGAAAAAGGGTGAGACAAAGCGAGAAAAGAGATTAAATTCTACTAAATGATCTTTGATATTAAATAATTACATTTTAGGTAAATAGGTACCTATTTAAATTAAACATGTGTAGGTAGTGCTCATTGGTTAAAGTAACACTATCATAATCTTATGCGGCAATCAGAGAACTTAAGAGGGAAGAATAGCTTTCCGAATCTAAAGAAATATCGGTAACTTTTTTATTAAATTCCATTTCGGGAAAAAACGTTTTCCACTAACAAAATCTTAACAAATCACTTTGATTTTGATGTCGATCGCTTCAGCATAATATATTCTAGGTTTAAAGATTTCGTTTTTTTTTTTTTTAATTTAAAATAATAAAATTAAGGAGAGTGCAAAATATTTAGAAGTGGAAAAACGTTCTCTCTTTTTGTATGGTCGGTCACGTGATCTTAACTGCTTTTACTGAGGCGATTGGACTGTAAGCAATGGAAACAGGAAAAATCTTGTAAGAGATATGTTTCGCAATTTTATGGTTTTTAATTAAAATGTTGATTCATTACGACATTCAGATTTTCATGTTTATATTTATTTCCTTATGTAGGTACCTTCCACGAGCGGCTTTTGATCTCGTTTGAGTAAATACAAACTTATATATTTAAACCATTATAATTTATGTTATCAAACGTAATTTATTCATGAATGGTACATTAATAAAAATAAACTAACTTATCTATTAAATAAAACTAAAAACTAATACTAAATATAATTAAAATACGTCTAAAAAGTTTGGCCACTTTGGCGTGGTGCCGAGGATGCTGGCAGCATTTCCCCGCTGTATTGCGATGTTAATACGTTGTGCGCGAAAGCTGCCAGCTATTCCGTCACCTGTGAAGTTGACTAACCTTTTAGATAACTCTTTAAAAAGTTGTAGAGCATTAGGACCCCACGCGCCAAGAGTCTTAACCCTAAATGGTATAAAA
Source organism: Cydia pomonella (assembly GCF_033807575.1). Taxonomy (NCBI): domain Eukaryota; kingdom Metazoa; phylum Arthropoda; class Insecta; order Lepidoptera; family Tortricidae; genus Cydia; species Cydia pomonella. The sequence continues at coordinate 20,926,485 of NC_084712.1, read as the reverse complement.
TGTATTCGGGGCTGAGACCTCTGTACTTTTATGGTTTAAGCATTTCGGCCGCTTTATGTTATTAAATGAGGAAAGGAATTTTTGTACTTACTTGGCTGGCGGGATGACCCAAAATGAGTCTTGGCCTCCAACACAAGAGCATGCCACTTCAGCGAAAGCTAGCATGAGTTCACTCTGGACCGAGAAAAGTGGCGTAAATGAAATGTTTTTTTTTTTTCATTTTTGCTGGTGCCTATATGAAATTTAATCAAAAGAGTAGGTATTGCATATCGTGCTGTATTATTACAACATTTCATCTCTGTACTGTAAACTAGGATTTTCATTTACTAGATTTAAATTCACCGTCAATAATTAAAAGAAAACTCGCGTAATTTCTCATTACAGCTCAGTCAGCATTCATGAGGCGGAAAGCTGCACTTTCCACTTATAAAAGCAAGTGTAGTAGAAATAACACTTATTAACTTCCGTGAGGTTTATGTTGGCGAACTTTGAAAGGGTTATTCATATTTTTATGCAGCTAACGTACTCGTAACGTATTATGTAGTAGCAAAAAGGATTGAGTATAGAGGTGTATTTTTAAAGTAAATTTTGTACTTACTTACTTACTTACTCCGTTGGCTCAGCGACTAAAATGAGACTTGGCCTCCGACACAAGACAGCGCCACTTTTCTCGGTCCTGTGCGACCTTTCGCCAATTGTCGACTCGAAGCTCGCGCAGATCCGCCTCCACCATGTCGCTCCAGCGATACGTAATAGGGCGTCCTCCTGTTAGGCGACCCAGTTACGCTCTTTTTACGTTCCGATCTTCGCCCATTCTCTCAAGGTGGCCCAACCAACGGAGTCTGTGGGCTCAATGGTTTATGTGTGAAATTTTGTAGTCAACTTAATTTCCAGCTATCTTTCAACACAGGACTATAACTCTTAGAATGACATAGGCCCATGTTCTTTCACTGGTATGTGTTAAATATCAAACGGTGTCGCCATCTACTCGAATATAGGCCAAAGGTACATGCATCGCTATCTATTCGAGCATAATATTTTCTTGATTTTTCGAGGCATGTTTATTCTTAGACTTTATTAATCTCATACAGAGATATATATCTTTGGTAGTAGCTAACGTAAATTGATTTAAAATTTTAGTTTTGTTATTATGTGTGTTATTCACCGCAGCCAAATAACACTAGACCCTACTCATAGTGTTGTGTTCCTGCCGGTGAGTAAGGTTGCCAGAGCTCAACGAGGGTGCGGAGTGTTAGGGTCGGCAACGCGCATGTAACTCCTCTGAAGTTGCAGGCGTACATAGGCTACGGATTACCATCAGGCTATACTAGTATACTACTTTGCCACCGACGTAGTATAAAAAAAAAAAACAGTTTAAGTTTCGATTTCACTTTCTTTTTTTCTCTCGGCAACCGAAATAGGGAACCTTTTTTTATGAAAAGCGTAATAACTTAATTAGCTAATGATTCTGTGAACAGTAGACCTAGCGATAAGCTAAACGTGTAAATAAAATAATTAATAGAATCAGGCGTTACTTTGCGGAAATCCATGCTAATTAAAACAAGAAATATTATTTTGCTAATCCGCATGCATTTATTTTGCATTAATTGCATGTAAAAATACGCAAGTAAGTATAACGGGTTAGTACTGATTGACTAACACGTTATTTTCTCGCGGATTAGCAAAATAATATTTCTTGTTTTAATTAGTGTAAATAAAATACTTCGTTTAGTAACCCTACTGTCACTTAAGTCCAATGTCCGCCATTTTTTTAACATTTTCCTAAAAACAAAACGATAAAAAATCTATCTAATTAATGAACCAGCTTAGCATTTTTGCCCAAACTGAAACGAAAATCTTCGTTAACGATCAATAATAGATCTAACAATGTCAGCAAATGAACAGTCATATAGAAATCAACTAAACTAAAAACACATGTCTCACAAGAAAAGCATGTGTGTACGTGGAAATTGGACCGGATCCGGACGTGGGGGCCTTTGATCGATGCCGCACGTTCGGAGGGGAGCCTACGTTATTATACGTCGCAATACTTAAATAAAGTATTCAGTGAAATTGTGCTAGGGGACATGGACATGACGGAATGGCGGAAATCGTGATTTATACAATTATCTGAGGCCACGGTAGTGCCTCCGCTGGGGCGAGCCAAGCGAAGCGCAAGGGCACCTTTTCTCGAAGCGTTTCGTGATTTTTTGGAACCCTCATAACTTGGGTTTGGATTATCCCAGATAATCAAAATTCTCGGGATATGATGTCAATAGTAGACCTATTAAACATAAAAAGTTTCAATTGCATAGCTTTAGATTTTATTGATATCTATAAAACCCCGATTTCGTCACTGACTCGTTCATTTATCATCAAAACTCTTAGGGTGGTTCCTGAAGTCCTAGAAAGCTAAAATTTGGTATGTAAGCTAGTCTTAGTAATAAATAAATTCATTTATTTCGACCAACCTAAGATCATGTCACATTACATTAGTATATTGCATTAAATTATAATAATTATAGTTTAATTAATTAATACAAAGTACAGTGCTCTAGAGTAGAAAAGTATAATTTTTACACACTTTTTAGGACAACAACGACGCACTTTCAGAGCATGAGTAAAGAAAAAAAACTTTTATGTAATTTTTTTTTGTTTTGTTGTTTCTGTACACACCAGTTATTGTGTAAACAAGGTGTCAAGGCCAATTACACCGCAGCAACATTTACCCGCATAGACCTTACCATATATGCGCATGCGCAACATACCCATACCAAAATATGGTGCGGGCGTTAGAGCGTTTTCACATTTTCCGATCCAATATCGGATGTAGGATCCTACAATGGACAAGGACAAACAATACTAAAAAATACATAAGTCTATCCCTTTCGCTCATTTCACATCACGCACACTACTAGAAACATATTGCTACACACAAACAAAAAGTATCGTCCGACATAACTAAAACTGTCGGAAGCACCTTCCGATATCGAATGTCGGAAGGTGTTCATGAAAAAAAAAGCTGCGGGAGAGTGCCATATAGCACGAAGTCCGCCTTTTTTGCGTTATATATATTTTTTTAGTAATAATCATTTAGTAAATGCATAAATAAACACAAAGAAGCACATATATTTTACAATTTACGTTCTTCCCACAGCCGATATCGGATCGAACAATGTAAAAATGCTCATAAGTAATATAAATCTAGAGAAAAATTCGAATGTGTCTCTTACTTCGCTACATTAAACCGGATATCTTTGATGTTTATTACAGGAAGCGTATTCTGATTTCAATAACAGGTTATAAATTTAATCTGGATTTGTTACGGACATGATACATATATATATCCGTGCTCATCACAAAAATGAATGCCGTTACCGGGATTGGGACCTAGGACCATCGGCGTTATAGGCAGGGTCACCGTCTAGGGCAGATCAAATTCATAACCTGTTATTACCATAAGAATACGCCTCCAGTATAATTCGCGCAGCGGCTCACGATGTTAAATGGTTCGGAAACGCGATAGTTGGGCTTACTGTACGCATTCATTACATCCTGCTTACACTATACGGCGTAAGGTGAGTAAGGAATAGTGGCGCTTACGTCCTTTGTATAAAAAGGGGAGTTCCTAAATCATAATAAGTACTGTACGTACTTGTAAGTTGGCGGAGCGAGTGTTTGCAAAGTGTTTTAAGTAATTTATGTGAACAGTTACAGCGCGGCTTACGTGGGCGATGACTCGCGAATGCGACGCGGCGCGGCGGCGGCCCAACGGCATTCAGAGATCGCCCACGTAGGACACTTCCATAGGTATCAAAGGATTGAATTCACCCGCGCGGCGCCGCGAGTTATTCGCTCAGGTAAGACACTGCCTTACAAATGATTATTTTGATAGACTTTACTGCGGCAAAAATATGATTGTCCATAGATAATGTTTTAATGGAGGTACTAAATTCAGTTAAGTCCACTTCTAGACTTCTCTCTTTCTTAATAACATTATTTAAGTTTTTCAGTTGTTTTCGATAATAAAGTTCTAATAAATATCATCTTTTTTTCTCCTTGGTACTGGTGAAGAATGCCATTAGGCATTAAGTCCGCCATTTGTACGTTATGTTTTGTATTTTGTGCAATAAAGTTTAAATAAATAAATAAATAATGATAGTTTCACATTGTTGACTAAGGGATGAAAGGCACTTGAGGTTGTTTGGCGCTCGAATGCGGTGAGAGCGCCAATAGTCCGAGGCTGAAATGATTCTACTTTTTATTTCGAATACGAAAGTAAAATACTTATGTATTTAAAAAAAAACATGACTATATATTTTTACTTTCAATTGAGAATTTAGATAAAAACGACAATGACGAAAAATAAACGCCAAACATAAAAAAGGTTATTAAAGATAATCCAGGCACCTTCTCCCATATAAATACTTCCAAATAAAAATTTGTACCCTAAATAAACCTACCGAACGCGAACGACAAAAGGATTTAATCTCGGTATTTCTCGGTGTGAAATCCTGTCGCGAACTACATAAATCACCTAAAGGGCTCGGGTTATAGCTCCATAAAATAAAAGGGTTAAGAGCACTAATAATTCGAAGGCACTTAAGCCTTTTTTTGCTTTGGACAATATATTTCTGGTCGGAAAATGTTGGGATTCTAAATTCTCCTGGGATTTCATCTTGTCCTTTGTGCGTCCGAAAATGACGGCGATGGTATCAGGTTAATACACGCGTGTAAAAGTAGTAACAGGTATTGAAAAATTCATTTAATAGGCTAGTTATCTAGAAAAACTCCGCTCTCTGAACCTACGCCGCTTTGAACAGTCCATTAAAAGCTAATGCATCTTTAAATATAAGAAAAATCCTTATCATAATGAGAACAATGTTTTATTTACTTTTATAATAAACATATTATTAAACTTACAACCGTTAGCCATTTAAAGTAAAAGTAAAATTACTTAATCAAGATAAAATATAAACAAAAATAGCAAACAAAAGTGTATGTCTAACTAAAATCGTCTGCCTTGCGTACTGAACCCTTAGTCTAAATTTATTCGATAGCGTGACGTGACGTACGCGTTTGCGTTAAGTCTCATTTTGCATGTGAGTTAGAAACAGCGCGCCAAGCGGGACGTTTTGGAAACTCAAAATCCCATACAAAATGAGACTTTAAGCAAACGCGTACGTCACGTTTCGCTATAGAATAAATTTACACTAGAGGTACTGATGATTAAAATAACACAGTCATCTCATCAAAGCAATCGGTTCGCTGACAAACTTTGGACGCAGTGACCTGAGTCATATTTTTATGCCGTTGTTCAAGATATAGCCAAGAGTTCAATAAACCGACCAGTGTAATGTGACCCTGAGAACCGTAACCAATATGGATGATTGGCATATTAAAGAGTCCCCAGCAAGCTCGGCCGAGTTTCACCTTCCCATACAAACAGAGTTCCGTTCTCATTTAAAAACTGTGTGTTATTGTAATAAACTTTGCACATACAATTACAAGAAGTATTTCTAGTCCTGTAATTAATTTATACGTGTGTCTACTCTCTAGACATTGATCGAGATCCCGAGTAGAGTTCCTTCTCGGGAATGTTCTAATATGGTGAATTATTTGATTAGATAAACATAAAAAAAAATTAAGTTAAATTAATTCAAATAAATCATCAATAAATAGGAGCATACTGTGTTAATCGTTCACAAAATTCAATTGCATAGCTTTCATATTTTAGATTTTATACATATTTAAAAAACCCGATTTCGTCACGTCACTGACTCACTCACTGATGATCATCAAAATCCTTAGGGTACTTCCTGAAGTCTCTGGAAGCTGAAATTTGGTATGTAGGATAGTATTAGTATATAAATAACAAAAAAAATCAAAAATCCGAAATTTTCTGCCTCTAAGGGGGTGAAAAGGGGGGTAGAATTTTGTATGCGGATTCAATAACCGCTGAACCGATTTAGTTAAAATTTGCTATGTAGATAGTTTTTGTTATGGGAAAGGATAAAGAATAGCTTTTAACCCCAAAATCATCCCGTAAGAGTGAAAAGGGGGAGGACAAAGAGGCTGCAGTTTGTATAGGGAATCAGTAAAAAACAGTTTTTATTGTATTATGTACGAAATATCATTTGATATTTACTGGCTTTTCCGTGAAGGAAAACATCGTGAGGAAACCTGCATACATCTGCGAAGAAATTCAAAGGTGTATGTGAAGTCCCCAATCCGCATTGGGCTAGCGTGGGGACTATAGCCCGAGCTCGCGCACGAGAGGAGGCCTGTGCCCAGCAGTGGGACGTATATTGGCTGAATTATTATTATATTAAATCCCCCCCAACCCTTTAAAATAGGGAATGAAAGGTTGTCATAAGCAACTTACAATAAGAAGTGAAATCCCATCATAAACATATTCATGTAAAATGTTGCCAAGACGAGACCATAAGGCTTGCACGGTCAAAAAGTTATCAGATCTCTTGTTCAGCCAAGCTTCTACCTCTACAAACCGTTTCGTTCTCTACAAACCGTACGGCCGTTTCGTTACTACAAGAAGTATTGTATGATAAAAAATTATAAATAGTGTCATACATTTTTCACCTTACGTCGATGTGACGGTAGCAAAACGGCCAAGCCATATATTTTGACTAAAGTGTTAAGTTTGTGAAGTTAGGGCTTGTAGAGTTAGAAGCTTGGCTCTAGAAGAGGTCTGGTAGCTTTTTAACAGTGCGAGAGTTATGGTCTCGTTTTGGGAACATTTTGCATGAAAATGTTTTTGATGGGATCATTAATTTCTCCATTAATAATGTGTCATTTGAAATGAGACTTTGTATATAGGTTAGTAATACCCTAATCGACACGTCCTATTCATCTATGTCTATAGGGTAGAGACACATTATAGCTCCAGTTTATGAAACAAACGAAAAAAAACTAGTTTTGTATTAAAACTTAAATTCGCTGCATTTTAATAACTATGTAAGTAAATATTTTTTATTGCACCAAGAATTATACATTTTACTTACATGCAAAACTACAAATAAATTACGGTATCTAAAGTTACATTAACTAATTACAGCCCTAGAATATACCTTATTACCTTATATACCTTATATACCTTATTGAATATACCTTATTGTAAGTACAAAGTTTCAGAGCAGTCTAGCTAGTTGTTTTAAAATGAGAGCGTCAACTACGTTTGTATGGAGAACCCAGCTTGCTGGGGACCCTTAACTACCTATATCTGTAGGGAATAAAATACGTTTCATGACCACTATTAATTTTAAACATTAATGTTTTGAATGCTTTAATGCGGTTATATGTTTGCTCAAGCTTTCGCCTCGCCCATGCTCGGTAAAGTGGAATACCAAAGACTCGTACGATCTTATTGCGAATCGCTTCAATCAACCGAATATGCGGGATAAGCAGAAATTTCCGATCGTAGAGCATAAATCTAAAATTGGATTCTAAGTCCTTCAGACTAGACTCTTGGCCCGATTCGAACTTTAAGATATGTCAAAATTTTCCTAAAGATGCGTTAACGCTTTTATTTGAAGAAACGTCACTTTTGACACTGACATATCTAATCAATATCGTATCATTAGCAATTGTTTACGTATCTTTTAAGTACTTTGTAGCTTAAATCCTCACCAAAGCGTTATTACGACACAAAAAAAATACAAAAAAAAAAATTGTGTTATCTACTGCTGCAAAAGTGCATACCCACTGTATGGATGGAATAAATTCTGCTTGTACTGACCCTATCTCAAGGCAAAATAAAATGTTGTGATGCTTTACATACGTTTTTTGAGATTGTATCCCACCATATTTTGCGATATTCTCTCTGGGCTATCCGGTGATAATTATTGACATTAAAAAGCGTATATTCGATGCTTGTAAGAATTTTTACATAAGTATAACTAAGTAAATATTTTTATACATAAAAACTAAATATCAAATAACTCCTCAAAGCTACGCGCTTCTGGAATGCTCCCTAGGATGCTGGCAGTGTTGTACACATAATAATAAAACCCTTTGCACTGCCAGGCTTAATCTTCGCATAAAAGCGCATTATAAATGTTCCTAAAATGGGACTGCGGCTGTATGTACTCCTAATTCTCAAAAAGGGCGCTCTTTACTTTAGGAGGATTGACTATGAATATAAACAACCAGTCACAAATAAAGCCAATATATTCAAAATAATCTCAAACCCTTATATACACTCCCTATAAACATTTCGATAGCGTGATGTAGAAATCGCAGCTCCCGGTACAGCGCCATCTCACGGGATATTTGGTAACAGTTTATATATTAAAGAACTTTACAAAAGTATGGACGCGAACAGCGGCCGGCAATACTACCCACTTTGTCGCTTGCCATAAGGACGAGATTAGCTTGTATCTTTATACGAATTACCTGTCAAGGCATCCTTATGGCAAGCGACAAAGTGGGACGTTTTATCGGCCGCGGTCACAAATTTCTTTATGTCTGGTTTGAATATGGATATAGGTAGTGCACTACTTTCACTTTTTTACATTCACTTTTGTAATTTACAGGAAACGCTAGTTTGATTCGAAAAGGGACCACGATTTCGTAAAATATAAATATCACCTTCACGTGTAGTTTTGTTTATTATACGGGCACAGTTGATAAAGCGCCAACATCCGGTACCAATCCCGGGCCATAGACAAGACTTAGATAAATAGAGGCTTTGTTTTGTGCAGTTCAATTGAAGAAGTCTTACAACATGTGTCTCTGGCAACCGTCCAAGGAACTTGCCGTGAGACTGGGGTGACCAGACGTCCCGCATTTATCCGGATCTCCTGATTTTTAACTGGGGAATTCGGATGTTGCTCTGAAGTTTGGGGAATCCTATTTTTTGAGTTTCTAGAAAAAATAACAATGAAGAAGTCATTTTGATTCTTTTTATAAGTGCTTTTTGCGTACGAGCGTTTCTAAAATGTAAAATAAATATATGTATATTACTTCATCGGACAGAGACAGGACATAGATAAATATAAACATTGTTTTGATCTGTTCAACTGAAGAAGTTTTATAACATGTGTCTCTGACACCTGTCAAAGACTGTGCCGTGAAACTAGGGTGACCAGGTCAGAGTTCCTTTCAGGTCCGACTCTTTGTAGATGAAAACTTCGCTTAGTCTTTTAGGTTTTGGAACTCTCCATTACAATTTAGTACTATTCACTGTCCCGAATGGGATTTCTTATAATAATATTTCAAGACTTCAAAATTTAATAACAAAAAATTGGGACATCCCAAAAAAATCGGGAAATCTGGACGCCCTACGTTACGATAAATTGTCTGCACAAGTTGGTTAATCGGCTATACTTGCTGCAATTGCTGTTATTTCCTGGTGGTCCGCTTTTGACTTGTCTCCTTTATTTTTACCGCGCGAAAATAGCCAGGACTTGATTAAGTCGAAAGAATTTAACATGGATCTGACATCATTCCAATATGAGATAGTCCCAATCTCTTTTAGAGGATCTGCCCTTCTGACCCAGAGGGTAAACTAGGAATTATTGGGATTAGTCTGGTTTTCTCAGGATATTATCCTTCACCAAAAAGCGACTGGTTAATATCAAATGATATATCGTAAATAAGTTTCAAAAAACTCATTGGTATGAGCCGGGGTTTGAACCCTGATTGCACGCTCTTACCGCTAGGCTACCAGCGCTCCAGAACACTTGAATTAACAAGAAAAAAAACTAAAACCAGCTCTGCCATATGTTTGGTCTGGTTCAAAGTGACGAACATTTTTTTTAATTTCGGTCCCGTAATATATTTCGCTTTCCAAAAGGGTTCCGTGGCCAAAAAAGTTTAAGATCCGCTGCTATACATGGAAGACGTTTGTAGATAAATTCTGAAGTTGGCAACATTGTATCATGACAACGGATGTTGCGGTCTGTTAATTCCCTGTTTGTTGGTAATAAGGTACGATAAACAAAGGAATATCAGTTTTGGCACACTATGCTACGTAGTCTACGTACCACGAGAGCTGCTAAAGGTTCCATTCGGATTTAGACTGTACCAGCGTTACTGTTGCAGTATTGCAGCGCGACATTACTCCCAGGTGCATTGCTACCATATATGCATACATCGGGGTTGTTGGTGGAATGTTTTACACTAGTAAAACTGTAAAAACCGATGCTTTTTAAACATTTTCTAAGAACATTTATTTTGGAGCTTACTTATTTTTATTTCATAGTTTATTAATTACTGTACAACAAAGTTATCAATACACGATCAAAAATTCCGATGCATGCACATATATGTCAAAAATTGAAAAAGAGATAGAGATTCATCTAAAAATATAGTCGAGCATTCTTACGTTTTCTTCAATATGTTTTGCGTATACTGTATCTATGCATATTTTTGTATTTATAAGAAAATATAGCTTCAGTGTAACTTTGCACCAGCGAGTGCAATAACTTATTTCGACGCGTTCTTTTTCCAGTAATATGTTTAGCAAGTAGGCCTTCCGTTTGATATATTAGCTCACAAGGTGAGGGGCTGGCTGTTCGTGGCATAAGCACTTTCAGGTAACATATTTTAGTACTTTGTATTTGTCATGCAGAGAATAGTAAATGGAAAAGACTGACATACAACCCCGTGAGTATTTTAATTTTGTACATGCGTTAAATATAATATTTTAATTATTTGTGTTAAGAGGGTGCATATCTGATATTCGTCCAGACAAAAAGAGAAAATGCTTTTCCACTTCTAAATATTTTCCGTTTTCAATGGTTTTTAGTATGTTATAGACACAATGAAAACCAGGTATATAGATTTATTTTCAAAATTTGCATCACCGTTTTTTTTAAAGCGAAGAAATACAATCTAGAAAAAACATGCTGATGCGATCGACAACAATATCAAAGTAACTTTTAGTTAGTGAAAACCTTTTCCTCCCGAAATGGAATTTCATAGAAAAAGTACCGTTATTTCGTTAGAATCGCAAAGCTATTCTTTTCTCTTAAAAACTGTCACCTTGTTAGTTTTTTTTATACTACGTCGGTGGAAAACATGCATACGGCCCGCCTGATGGTAAGCAGTCTCCGTAGGCTATGGACGCCTGCAACATGCGCGTTGCCGACCCTAACTCTCCGCGCCCTCGTTGAGCTCTGGCAACATTACTCACCGGCAGGAACACAACACTATGAGTAGGGTTTAGTGTTATTTGACTGCAGTTTTCTGTAAGGCGGAGGTACTTCCCCAGTTGGGCTGTGCTGTGCCCTACGACACAAAGCGAGATGACATTCACAATGCCCATACCTCTCTTTTGGACTTAGTTAAGCACGTACCCGGGTCCAATAGTAGTATAATTATTTATAATTCTGAATTTTAAAATTAGACTTGTCCATATGCGCTTATACGCACAAAAATAAATATATAGGTTGACCAAAACATAATACGTTTAAATACAAAGATTTTTAGTGCAGCATACTGCTGATAATTTTAACAAACTTTTGCGTTTGTCTAATATTTAAGTTAATACGTTTTGTTTTTGTTTAAAGTACAAACCTTTCATAGTTTTAATTTTTAAAGACATTTTGTAAGAGAGTGTTAAAGAAAACATTCTTAAAAAAGTATTATGGGCTGTAAATAGTTTTATATCTTTTATTTTAGTTGTATTTTTTAACTTTATCTAAGAGCATGTCTGGAGAGCTTTGTGGTGTTTGACGATCCTTTTGTGAAATTCTTATTATTAAGTTTACCATATCTATAATAATTCAATGTTTTTTTTTTTGAGAACAATAATAACTGCATCAATAAATTGCTCTGATATTTAGATTAAGATGATATTTGTAAAATTTGACGATTTAAAAGTGCTTGTTGCTAGGCCTATTTGAATAAAGAATATATTGACTTTGACTTTTAGAGAAGTTTTCATACGCACAAAGCTAAAATGCAACAGGGTGATAAATAAATAAATAAATATTATAGGACATTATTACACAAATTGACTAAGTCCCACAGTAAGCTCAATAAGGCTTGTGTTGAGGGTACTCAGACAACGATATATATAATATATAAATAAATAAATAAATATTATAGGACATTATTACACAAATTGACTAAGTCCCACAGTAAGCTCAATAAGGCTTGTGTTGAGGGTACTTAGACAACGATATATATAATATATAAATATTTATAAATACTTAAATACATAGAAAACACCCATGACTCAGGAACAAATATCCATGCTTATCACACGAAAAAATGCCCTTACCAGGATGTGAACCCGGGACCATCAGCTTCGTAGGCAGGGCAGGGGTAGCGCAATGATGACATAAAATGTTAAGACTTGAAGGGCTCGTGTTGTTCTATTTAAATGATAGGTCTTCTATATCTACTACGCTCTAGCTAAGGCTTTTATCATGAACGATACGCAAAAACTAGGTAACACGTGTATCCTTATTATTACAGAAACTGAACGAGGAAATTCCTGTTTTGTTCTGTTTGTTTTGCCTTAATTTTATTTTCCTTGTTTGTAGAGTTTTCTGTGGTAAAAAACTAAATTATTATCTTTTGTTTGTATTTTGACATAGTAATAATTAATAATCAGACAAAAATAAAATAATACATAATTTCACGTCTTGTAGGAAACGAAAAAGTATATTATTTTTGGACATTCACATAAATATTTATAACTAAAGCAATCTTTTTTTGTAAACAAACTGTGGCACTTTTCATTAAAGTGGTCATAAGGTTGCCAGTTCACGAGCGATTATTAAAATAAGTCAATTATTAGTTCCCGTTACTCTCAAAATGTTTCTATTTACAAACCAGCTGCGACTCACGCGAAAAACTCGAGAAAAATCAATACGGACCCGTGTTTACACGTAGTCATAGTGAAATGAGGGCCGTTCGCTATCGCCCTCGCAACTTTATTTGCCCACTGTCATGACAACAGGCCCACCCGTGCCTCAAATATTTGGGCAATGGACCAAACTTTCTGCCTGACTACACGGGACCAGCAACAATGAATCAGGAAGCGAAAAAAATAGCTACTAACCTGTACGGGCGAGTGAACGTGCCAGCTGTCGAAAGGTGCCGCGTTAACTTTTGCACGGATTTAGAAAAGTCGGTTTTGCTGAGCAACTTTGAGCGGCGCGGCTGGAATCAGGTCGGGCCCGATGACGAATGGAACTTCTACTGGGCTTCCACGCAAACCTGTAGAAACCTGTTCAGCGTAGAAAGCGGTTATCGGATGAACGACAATCAAATGATAAATCACTTCCCAAACCACTACGAGTTGTCAAGAAAGGATTTGCTCGTCAAAAATATTAAGCGTTACCGAAAAGAACTCGAGAGAGAAGGCAGTTTACTAGCGGAAAAAGCAGAAGTTGTACTACCAGGAGGTCAAATAGTTACCCGTTATATACATCTTGACTTCGTGCCGATAACCTTCGTCCTACCAGCGGATTATAATATGTTCGTGGAAGAATACCGCAAGTCACCGCAAAGCACTTGGATCATGAAGCCGTGTGGAAAATCTCAAGGCACCGGGATTTTCCTAATAAACAAACTATCGAAGCTGAAAAAATGGTCCCGTGAAGCAAAAACTCCTTTCCACCCGCAGCTAAGCAAGGAAAGCTACGTTATTTCTCGGTATATAGACAATCCTCTGCTGATCGGCGGCAAAAAGTTCGATTTAAGACTATACGTGTTGGTCACTTCTTTTCGCCCTCTCAAAGCTTATCTGTTTCAACTCGGCTTTTGTAGATTCTGCACAGTGAAATACGATACTAGTGTTACTGAACTAGACAATATGTACGTGCATCTTACGAATGTAAGTGTTCAGAAGCATGGCGGGGACTACAATAGCATACACGGGGGGAAAATGAGTGTGGAAAATTTGAGATTGTATTTGGAGGGTACGCGAGGTAGAGCTGTGACTGAGAAGTTATTTGCTGCGATGCAGTGGCTTATTGTGCATTCCCTGAAGGCAGTGGCACCGGTAATGGCGAACGACAGGCATTGTTTTGAGTGTTATGGTTATGACATCATCATAGATAACCAGTTGAAGCCTTGGTTGGTGGAAGTGAACGCTTCACCTTCGTTAACGTCTACGACAGTGAACGACAGAATACTGAAGTATAAGCTAATAGACAATATTTTATCCGTTGTGTTGCCGCCGGATGGTGTGCCAGACGTCCGGTGGAATAAGTTACCGAATGCTGAAGCTTTGGGGAGCTTTGAGTTACTAATCGATGAAGAGCTTTTCGAAAAAGATGAACCTAGTTCAGGGGCACGTGGAAGGAATAGTAAATATAAGTAAGAAAGTATGATATACACTTACGATTTTTTTTCTCTAGGATACATTGTAGCATATACATTGTATAATATTTATAGAATAGTCTTATTACCTGTTCGTGTCTCAATAACTATTTGTATTATTTATCATAAGTGATAATATATTATATAAACTTGTATTATTATTTTCCCTTCAGTTAAGTAAAAATAATTGTTTCGGCTGATATCCATGTCGGGGCACTATTCTTACCTATAAGTAACCCAATGTTATCGCAAACCTCGACTATTATCGCATAGAAATCTAAATAAAGCTGATATCACACGATAAAGTGCATCTAAAGTAGCACATGCTGCTTATTTACATTCTAATGTCAGCTCCGGAAAAATAACACCAGCCACAGGCTATTCTATATGCTAATAACCCCCCTTCCCCCTCCCCTAACTTGTTAATGCTGTACAAGTTTTATCTGAACTCGAGTTTAGGTCTCTGAGGGGGAGTTTAAAATTCGGCACTTATTGGCGGTTGTGCAGATTTAGTTTTAATTTTATTATAGTGCTCAAGAGCTGCTTTTTAGGGTTCCGTAGCCAAATGGCAAAAAACGGAACCCTTATAGATTCGTCATTTCAGTCTGTCTGTCCGTTTATGTCACAGCCACTTTTTTTCCGAAACTATAAGAGCTATACTGTTCAAACTTGGTAAGTAGATGTATTCTATGCACCGCATTAAGATTTTTACACAAAAATAGAAAAAAAAAACAATAAATTTTAATTTGGGGGTTCCCCATACTTAGAACTGAAACTCAAAAAAACTTTTTTCATCAAACCCATACGTATGGGGTATCTATGGATAGGTCTTCAAAAATTATATTGAGGTTTCTAAAATAATTTTTTTCTAAACTGAATAGTTTGCGCGAGAGGCAAGTGTTAAAATGTGTGTCCTCCCCCCTGTAACTTCTAAAATAACAGAATGAAAAATCTAAAAAAAATATATGATATACATTACCATACAAACTTCCACCGAAAATTGGTTTGAACGAAATCTAGTCAGTAGTTTTTTTTTTTAATACGTCATAAAATTATAAAAAAAATTTTTTCATCAAAACATACGTGTGGGTGGGGTATCTATGGATAGGTCTTCAAAAATGATATTTAGGTTTCTTATATCATTTTTTTCTAAACTGAATATATTACTATTACCTCATTGTAAAAGAGCCATTAGCGATAATATTCGTCGATGCGAATAATATTTCTTCGACTATACTGTGAGGCATTGCTTTTAATATACCTAATATATGATTGCAATTAATACAAAACCATTATTTTTTATCTCTGACTACGAGTATTGAATCTATACGAATAGTAAATAATATGTATCGATTGCTATTCAATTCTTTATTCAAGGGTAAAAACACCAGCCCAAAGCTAATACATAATTTATACCATTGGTTAAAATAAATAAAATATTAGCAGACCGTATAACCTTTGCTCGAAGCTTGAGGTATTCAGGCTAGCCTACGTCTCAAGGGTGCAATATTAACGCCTTTAGAACGCTATTTAGGTCACCTAAACCTATCTTAACTTGGACCTAGCATAGCTACTCGAGTAGGCAAGACTTTTGCGATCGGACACTACTACAGATCGCCTTACTTGGAACAAAGGCAAATAACATAAATATTTAGTTATTTTTTACATAACTTAGGTATATTTAAAGAATTTTGGAAAAATATTATTTTTCTGTCTGTATCTTGGAGGATTTAACAACTGGAGATACCTTGTGTGTAAATTTCTGTACAAAACAATCCGTCGATTTTTACGGGGAAGGGGCACAAATGTATGGCTTTTGTACGTATCCAGCAGTCCAGCGCTAGGTAAACCCGACTTACATATGTATGCAAATTTCAGCTTCATTGGAAGTCGGGTAATCTTGGAAGTGAAATTCGACCTACTTCAAATTTAACTTCTAAGATTTGACCCGTTCGAAACATACTTACATTGCAAGTAAAATAAAAGTTTCAAAAATAATATCGCCATCGTCGTTTATTTAAGCAATCAGTAACATTTCTCGTAGCCAAACCCTATCATTACGAGTAAAATCTCAAAAGTAACTCAGGGATTCCCTCGCATCGTCTACACGTCTTCGTGAATATTTTAACGTCACGTTTTTTCGCCGAAAGCTTAAGAACTTAGATTGGATGCCCCGAAAAAAGCCACTTCACCGCTTGAATTATTAGTGATATTAGAATGTTTTGGGCTGTTTGATGTCTTGGAGGGGTCGTCGATAAATTACGTTATAATATGGCAACATTTTGGTATGATTTGTTTAGCTTTAGAAGCTGCGTTTCATTTCGTTTGTAGCCGGGAATTTGATCAGCGGGAGACTTGGCTTCATTAAATATATAAAATAAATGACAATATTTCTGCTGAGCCGGTGTAGCTTTATTTAACATTCATAAGCGCATTGTAATATATGCCTACTTGAAAAATAAACTATCTATAACTACGAACCGGGTACATACATAAGTGAAGTGTTTAACCAATTTTCAAAAAGTAGGAGATTAATAACCGTAGCCGGGTATTTTTTTTTTTGTATATTTAGTTGTGAAAATAATATTTTTAACTAGCAAAGCTAGAACAAAACACCAATTAAGCTAGTATGGAAATTCGCACGCCTTTTCCCTCGCGTACAAATCCTGTTTCCATAAATTTGCACCTGAATCAATGGCTGCATATTCCATAATTCCGTCGATCGACGGCGGAATGTCCGGAAATTGCTCCAAATTGGAGACACCGTGGTGCCGCTCGGAAGCACATTCGTATTCATAAAATAGGATAGCAATGAGGATAAACGGTTACCTATCGCAACCTGTCAGTGTCGAAATAGTACATTACGATACAAGTGCGAAAAATAGGAAATTCGAAACGAGTGGCGATAAATTAAAACACGACTGAAGGGAGTGTTTTAAATCGACACGAGTTGCGAATTGCCTATTCGCACATGTATCGTACAATGTTTTACAGTACATATGGTCCTTTAAATGTTCGACACAGTAACGTAATATGCTAATTTTCGCACTAGTGCTATAAAGTAGCACCATATGTACTGTAAGTGTAATTTCTTCAACCAGAAACATAGAGGGATAATATATATTCGACGACCAGTCTGGCCTAGTGGGTAGTGACCCTGCCTATGAAGCCGATGGTCCTGGGTTCAAATCCTGGTAAGGGCATTTATTCGTGTGATGAGCATGGATATTTGTTCCTGAGTCATGGGTGTTTTCTATGTATTTAAGTATTTATAAATATCTATATATATTATATATATCGTTGTCTAAGTACCCTCAATACTAGCCTTATTGAGCTTACTGTGGGACTTAGTCAATTTGTGTAATAATGTCCTATAATATTTATTTATTTATTAATTTTTTTTTTACACAAGGAATTCCAACAGCTTTAAAAAATACATTGAACGTTCTAGATAGTAATGCAGGGCCAATTACAGGAACTCGCAAATAGAAACTGTCTATATACAGAATATATGAAATGGGGTAGGGGGGATATGACCGAACAATATGCTATTATGGAACTTTCAGTCATAGTCTCACTTTTTCTTTCTGCCTATTTCTATATAGTCCTAAGTGACGTAGATTTTTTTTTGCCCACCATTTTTGTGGTGGTAGAAACATAGAGGTGCAATAATACAGAAATTAAATGAGGCGGGGGAGATGGCCGAACGAGATGCTCTTATGGAACATTCAGTAGGAGTAGCAGAGAAAGTGCTATTATTATTTGTCCTTGTCATTGCCTCGCTTTTCCTTTCTGCCTACTTCTAAAACGTCCTAAGTGACGTAGACGTGTTTTGTTGCTCACAGTTTTTATGGTGGGTAATAAGGAACCCGACCAAATTACGTAGGTTGTTTTTGGTATGTTGTCAGGAATGTTAAAATAAAATTAATTTTTTCGCATTGCGCATGTTCTGTCCCTCAGGGACGCACGCGTCTGACACATCGGTATAACTCTACGTTTATGACCAGAAACGTAATTTTTGACATTAACACATCACGTATTTAACAAATCCAGACTAAATTCATAACCCATAAAATGCGCCAGATCCCTGGCTTTTTGGCTCCTCTGATAGAACGTACTGGGATTTAAATATATTGGTATCAAACTGTAAAAATCTGAATACTGTACGTGTACCATTCTGCCTGTGAATATAAATACATATTTATATGCAGGAAGCGCCTACAGGAAGCTGTTTTTTGATTTTTCATGTACGTTACTATGTAGCTGGCTCTAAGCACAAATGTATTACCGTAAAACCACCCAACTACTTATAGTCCAATACTGCAACTATGGTCCACAAGTTCAAAAGGAAATTAAGTATCTATACCAATGTTCCTTGTGGTTTACTCTTAGTTTTGCCTTCCATTTATAAACATACTTTGCCTTAGAACTACAAAAATATAGTAAAATACACACCTGAACGAGAAAAATTTAGTTTATTTGTGGACCATAGTTGGGAGCTTTGGACTATAGTTGGGTGGTTTTACGGTACATGAACACATTGATGTTTTTTAGTTTGTATTTTTATTTTTTAGTAAATTAGGAACCCTTAGGTTATAGTTTTGCCATATCTGTTTATCTATTTTTTTTTGTTCGTCCACGACTTTGCTCAGTGATCGTCGGATTCGTTGGTGCTAGAAAGTTGACATTTGGCACGGAGACATACCATTTATTTATGACTCTAAGGAGCCTAAATGCGACAGGATTGCGTTGTTTTGTCACACAGTTCATGTTTTCATCTTCTGTACCCGGTATCAGAGGGCCTACCGCGAAAATCGAAGTTCATCAATTGCGGGATTATTCTCTTTCACTCTAATTACGTCTTAGTGAGAGTAAAAGAGAAAAATCCCCGCAATTGGCGAATTTCGGTTTTCGCGGTAGGCCCCCAGAGCATTTCGATGATAGTCATTGCATTTGATCCCATATTACGCGTTTGTGCTTTTTAAGTAGGTATACTACCTTATGTGAAAATTATTTCTAAGTCAGCTGGATACCTTATAAACTCTAAAAAAAGATAGCGAATACCGTCGATATAAAAGACGGCCCAATATTTCCTAAAATATAAAAAATGTATACGTCAACTTTACCTTTAACATAGTAAGGTTGTAAGCTATCGCTCGTTTCCAAGTCATTTGCCAAATCGTTACAAGATGAACGAGAAAGTTCCATTGAAATATGACACCTGTTAGCGAAGTTGGAATCAAAGGATCCTGATGTAGGGCCGTGCGTTACGATTGGATAAGCGAGTGGGGGTTAGTCCAAATACTAGCGCCAATTTAACTTGAACTCGAGATATAACTAGAAATGCAACAATTCGTGATTTTGCTGAATACCGAATACTGTTTTGGCCACGACCACAAATCGCCGAGTAATCGGCATGTTTTATGAATGTAGATAACATAAAACACAACTTATACAATCTTCGTCAGCTGTCGCCACCCAGTGTAGACATTTTGATTTATTTTCAACCAACTTCAAGCTTTCAAAAGGAGGAGGTTCTCAATTCGACTGTACGGCAGCGGTACGCGCTCCACAAAAGAACTGCAGTGCACGTAGTGGCGCGATCGCAGCTCGCAGCTAGTGCACCCTCAGCGTGTGCAGCGTGTGTCTAGTTTTACAAGAGACGTAAGTACCTACTCCATCACCTCGTTGACCACGGCGCAGTTATACAGACGTGACAGCGCCTTACTCGATGTCCCAATCTTCTAATGCACTTCATTTGCCTCGTCCTTATCCTATCCTTTTCCATTTTCTACCGCCTATTTCGATCAGATCGTCAGATCAACTCATTGGCTGTCTATCCACATTTCGGCAAGCGGAGCGAGGTCCACTACCTTTGACGTACATCCCGTCGCGCCATAAGCCATCCGACACCACTACCCTCTTTACACACTGGCCCAGCTTAGAGGGCCTGTATGATGGCTCATCGTGTCGAGAGGCATAAGCCTGACTCAATTGCATAACGCCTCTCTTAGTACCATCAATGCGTGATCAGTAAGTTCAACGCTACTGGTTCTTTTACTACTTTAAATATCTCGTGCTCGTCAAGTGTTAGCAATAACGAACAGAAGGAAATCGAGAATGTTCTTCCGTTTTGCTTACTTGAGGTATTATTATCACCAGTCAATTTATGATGTATTTTCCTTATGCGTTCGATTTACGTTATGTAAAAAAGGGTGGATTACGAGTATAATGAAAGGATTTCGAGTCAGACTTTATTTTATTGTAAATGATAGTCATATTGGTGTTTCGATTTTCATTTTAAATCTCTACAATTTAACCGTCGTTGGTAGAGTTGCGCTTTGGTTTTTAACCGACTTCAAGATTTCAAAAGGAGGAGGTTATCAATTCCGTTGTTTTTATTTTTGTTATTCCACAACTCCGTCATTTCTGAACCGATTTTGAAAATTATTTTTTTGTTTTTTTTACAAAGTTAATAATTGTTTAATCAATATAAATACATTTTTATTTATATAAAAAATTTTTTGTTTGAATTTATATATATACAGTTTGCTCCCGTATTTGTCAAAACTCAGTTCTGATGATGGGATCCATGAGGAATCAAAGGAACTCTTCAAATGTAAAAGGCATATATATTGTGATTTTTATATTTTGATGAAACATTTACATTTAAAAAACTGACATTTGATGAAGTGGAACTGCTGATGATGATCAGAATGGAACTCTTCAACGACGCATAGTACACGTTTTTTAATGCGATTCGACTCATCGTTTATATTAGTGTCATCACAGTATTATTTTATAATAATAAATTTAAAACTGTCATAAGAAGGTTGTAGGTGTTGAAGCGTTATGCTGGTAACGAGTTTTCAAAATTCTTAATCACATTATTATATCGAAAACGTTATTTAACGAGTTTCATAAATTAATCAGCAACGGATTATCCACTACCCTTCCTTAATCGAACACATTTGTGCAAAACCATTAAAAGCGTCAGGGCGGAAAATATAAGGCCGCTTCTGTTCCAAAAATTGGTACGGTTTTCATCTTGTTTTGATATGAACTTGAGTCGTGTCGTCAGCATAACTAGCCTTGACGGATGTGATTTGGTTTGACGTTTAGTCAAGCTAAATAATACCGTTTAAAAAGTGCAAAGAAAGGTGAAACCGACAAATCGATATCGATAAAATGATGACGGAAGACTATTATTTTTCTAAATAATAATTTTTTTTACAATAAAATTAAGACGAAGCATTGTAAGTTTTGGCGTCAGGTATCGTGATTTATCCCAGCAATTACATAACTCATGAAAACGTTGTTTGGTGAGCTTGTTATTCATGTCATCGACTTTCTGTAGTTGCCGTTACACGATTGGTTTACTTTTATAGCAGAGAAAATCGTATCAAAGATGCCTCTTTTTAAATAAACATTTTCATCCTACAGGCACAGGAAACCGATTCAAGCCTCTAAATTTTCTATGTAGATTAGTCTAAGCACACTTCATTTCTGTAGTTGTGATTTTTCGATAAATCCTTGTTTTTTTTTTTACTGATGAGCGCGGGTTTCGCGAACCATGCGAGCGCCGCATTTTTAGATTTTATTGATTAACGATGCGTCACCTTAACTGAATATGAATACTCGATGTAAGTTTAATTATGTCAGATGTCAGATATTTACTGCAATTGTAAAAATAAATCAAAGAATTAATGCTGTTGAATGTTGTTCGATTCAATAAGTGACTCATTCTTGATGTAAACATTTTAAGTAAACATATAAAAAGGGTTTACATAAAAGGTGGTACAAAAGTTACACGGCCTAGCCTTTTTAGCCTTTTTTATTTGTTATTGTTATTTAGAAAATGCTTGATATCGATAACAATCGAGTCAACATTTGATTAATCACTAGTCGCCTGAGACCAGCGAAGATTTGACATGGTCCTTCGAACCGGATCAAAATGCAGGATTTAATAAAATTTTACTCTAGCGAGATTCCTAATACAATCAACTTGAGTCGCTTATACTGATTGTTACTGGCGAAATAGCGTAACCAAGATGACGATCGATGACTACTAATATTTTAAAGAACATATCGAACGTGTTGTGTATTTCGCGGTAGCCATCTTCTTATACAATGTTAAAAATATCTATAGCTATAAGGTAACATCGATATTTCATTTTGTCAATCACTTTATTTCGCCACCATGGCTACGCTCGTAGTAGAAAACAGTCACGTGACTTTTCGTATCGTCTATCAACCCGCAATATTCTTCTTTTCGTTTGAAGGACGTCGAAGTAAGATTGCCATCTGGATTAGGCCTCTAGAAGTGTTTTTTGTTAGGCATATCGCCCTCACTTATGACAGCCGGTCTGGCCTAGTGGATAGTGACCCTGCCTATGAAGCCGATGGTCCCGGATCGAATCCCGGTAAGGGCATTTATTTGTGTGATGAACACAGATATTTGTTTCAGCGTCATGGGGGTTTTCTATGTAAGTATATAATTATCTATTTATCTATATACAATATGTACATCGTCGCATAGTACAAGCTTTCTTTAGTCTGGGGTTAGGTAAGTTTAAGATTGTCTCCAAATATTTATTATTTTATTTATTTATTTATTGCCTATTAAGTTCACTCAAGTTTGTTTGTCAAAAAAATCCTATCAAATTGTTAAATCGGAATCGGCCTCCATATATTTTGTAGCCATATTAATCCCTTTTAAAATTGGTGAAACTTTGACTTTAAACACGGGTCGGACCCCAACGGAATTAAGCTGTATTTATTAATATATTAATTATTGTAGGCAGCGGAAACGTAGAAGAAAACGTTACACAATTCTGGTATTTAAAGCCTGATCTGGTATTTAAGGCTCTGAGGTAGTGTCACTATAAGCAGCTTACATATGGCAATAATGTGTGTTACGTCATTTGTGGCTTTCCATTACAGAAGGGTCCTAATGCTTCAAGTGCAATAAGGACGTTAACATCTGAAAATTTAAACAGAAATTCTGATGGAAACGTTCTTATTGCAGTTGAAGCATAAGGACCCTTCTGTGATGGAAAGTCACAAGTCACATACAGTCACATACATGTCAACGAATAATTTCTAAACACATATTAATTGGACTACTCCGCAAGCTTTCGTCCTTTGAAATGCCGAAAAACATGAGTAACTTTATTTTCCAAGAGCACATATATATCATGTTTAAAAGTTCAAAATGTCAGTATATTCTAAGATAAATTTAATGCTTCCATAAAATAATATTATCTCTGCACTTGACAAATCCCGTGCAAACTTTACTTTGAGAGTGACATACGATACCGCCGAGCGCATAAAAATAAAATGTTACAAATTCAACTTTGTATCATTTAAATAGACGGGTCCTAACTTTTTCAATGTTCTGGCTTATTTAAACTACTATCATTTCGTAACATGAAAGACGATTTAAGCCACCCTAATAAATGAATGGCGCCAATGTTGCCCTTTCAATACGTTTTTATAGAAAAACTACGAAGGCGATAAGCGGGCGCAATTTTTATACACTAATCAACATGTAAACAGACCCTTAGGCAAGTGTACACACTCCCCTGAGCGTGCGTTGTGTAAGGCCCCTGCCTTATCAGATAAAAATATAACATTGATTATCTCCAAAATGGAGTTACTTAGAAATTTTTTTTTTTACTTCATTTAAGCTCATGAAGGCACCCTTTGAAATTAACGGACTTTAACACGGAGAACACGGTATCATAACTATTCACATTACCGCGTTTTTGCGTTTACGTCTTCTGTTGGATATAAACATATGTGGAAAACTCTTATGACACACGCTAGATCAGGCCGAGGTCGGGCCGTAGCTTCCGGCGTTTCATTTGCAAAGCATCACGTGATCACCGATCAGCCGTCATAGAAAATTACGCGTCGGACGCCTCGGCCCGGGCACGGCTCGAGCCCGGCCCAGTCTAGCATGAGTCATCCTTTATGCTAGTATTTCCCCTCGCATCAGTCAAGAAGGCAATCATTTATCTCCACTACCCCGACGGCGGAGGTGACAATTCGCTTAACTTATCTAAGTATTTAAGGTGGTTTTTCCGAATAAAGGAAAAAGTGGAAAGGAATTCATTATCTCAGAATATATTTGCAATTGCGATAATTGCCACGACTCTTTTCATACATTTTGTATGGGTCGCGATAATTAGACATATACACACATATTTTTTTAGAACGACCGGAAAAGTCTCTTGAGTATTGATGATTTATAGCTACTCACATGATTCTGGTGGCTAGAGGTTCCAACATTGCGCACCTCTAAAATGATCATGGCAGTTCCGGGTATCAAACGGAGTGTATGCGGTTTTTGATATTTTATCTGTGAATGGCTGCACAGATACGGTATAAACTATTTTCAAACTACAGACTACCAACGTGACAACATTTAAAATAAAACCGGCCAAGAGCATGTCGGGCCATGCTCAGTGTAGGGTTCCGTAGTTACTCTTCCGTCACAATAAGCTAAACTGGAGCTTAAAGTATAGTAAATTACCCAAACGGTACCTTTCACCCGAGTTAAACAAATAGGCAAATTTGCATAATCAGTACCTAATTAAAGTCTTTTTACTATGAAGGGAAAACTTTTTGCGATAACTCAAACAGCTAAACTGATCATGTCCGCTATAGTTTTAATTTAATGTCTTTCTTAAGCTCTACTTCCACGATTTTTTTCATATTTTTTGGACCTATGGTTTAAAAGTTAGAGGGGGGGGACACATTTTTTTTTCTTTCGGAGCGATTATCTCCGAATATATTCACTTTATCAAAAAATGCTTGTTGAAGACCCCTATTAGTTTTGAAAAACCTTTCCAACAATACCCCACACAGTAGGGTTGAAGCAAAAAAAAAAATCACCCCCACTTTACGTGTAGGGGAGGTACCCTCAAAAAAATTAAATTTTTAGATTTTATTGTACGACTTTTTCGGCTTTATTGATTTATATATCCATGCCGAATTTCAGCTTTCTAGCACTAACGACCACGGAGCAAAGCCTCGGACAGACAGACAGACAGACAGACAGACAGACGGACATGGCGAAACTATAAGGGTTCCTAGTTGACTACGGAACCCTAAAAATGTTTCAACCACAAGGACATAACTAAAGTATTTTTTTATCTACATTACTTTGCAAGGTGTTTGAGAAGTGCGTATGTGAAAAGTAGTTGTGTTTTTAAATACCGTAAGTGGTCAAATTAACATATTTATATTAGTATTATATATTTAAATACTCAACGTGTATTCGTTTATTATACTTTTTTTATACTACGTCGGTGGCAAACAAGCAAACGGCCCGCCTGGTGGTAGGCAGTCTCCGTAGCCTATGTAAGCCTGCAACTCCAGAGGAGTTACATGCGCGTTGCCGACCCTAAACGCCCCCCCCCCCCCCCCCCCCTCGTTGAGCTCTGGCAACCTTACTTACCGGCAGGAACACAACACTATGAGTAGGGTCTAGTGTTATTTGGCTGCTGTTTTCTGTAAGGTGGAGGTACTTCTCCAGTTGGGCTCTGCTCTAGATCTGGAATGACATCCACTGGCTTATTAGATTAAAACTATATTTTATTCTTACTTAATATTGTTAATCAAAAAAATCTTCCTTCAAAACAATACCTCAGTAGTTTTTTGACGGGTTTCGTAATTTAAATCCCCACATTTCTAAGATTACCAAATATTTTTTGGCTAATGAATAATCGTTTATTAGTTTTAGTATTAAAATACATTAATAAACCATAAAATGTACTAATAGTATAGTCAAGTTA
Source organism: Cydia pomonella (assembly GCF_033807575.1). Lineage (NCBI taxonomy): Eukaryota > Metazoa > Arthropoda > Insecta > Lepidoptera > Tortricidae > Cydia > Cydia pomonella. The sequence continues at coordinate 20,900,386 of NC_084712.1, read as the reverse complement.
ACGAAAAGTATGGAAGTAAGTCGTGTAGTCGTGCTTTTTTTGGATTCGTTAGATGGCGCAACTAGATTATTTCCCCCGAGTTGCACCGTTTCTATTATGTACGGAAGACCGTTAAATTTTAGGTATAAACTATAAAGTGCCGTAATTTTGGAGTTATTTAAAAGCTATTGGGTTCAAGCTAAGTAGTGTATAGAGAACACCTTGGTGCATAGTATATCTTAATTAAAAAGATGTGCAATGTATGATACCCTAAAAAAAATTTTTTTTTCGATTGCGGCTCGAGGATAAGTCAGTCGGTTGGTGCAATCTCAAGTTAAGCTTTTTAAAGCATTATAAACATTCAGTTAACTTTGCACGCCTGGGCAAATTATGGAACATGTATTTTTAATTATTTTGTACATTGTGCTTCGGGGGAAATTAAGAGAGACGTGAACATTTTAAAAACGGTACTTATCTAAAGACACTACATTTGCACTAAATAAAAAATAGATTTTTTTTACCGGAAGTTTGTCAAAAAGTAAATAGAATTAATCGCAACGAACTGCAAGCGAAGGTGGTTGCCGTACACGGCGCGGGGCGCGCGGGGCGGGGAGATAGCGCAGCGCGCAGCTAGGGTTTGTAATATCCGACAATTTTTCGGATCCGGATACATAGAAATAGGATATCAAGAACGACTGTCAAACTTCAAAAGTGCGACCAAAAATGAAATGCAAGTTTGTGCGTAAATTGTGTATGTGAGATCAAAAATAGTGATGTCATGTTACAACATATTAATAATCTATCGGTGTTTGACCGCTTTATCGACTACTTATTCAAATGTGTTTGATTGTATAAAAAAATGTTATACGAGTAGGTATGAAGGCGCTTCCCTTAGGGTCATATAGGGCCCAAAAGGTGCCTTTGATGAAACCAGCACCATATTTTAGTATGTTGTTAAGCATGTTATTTTGACAAAAAAACCATCGGGAGACAGTTTCTAACGTGGTTAAGTCACCAGTTGTGACGTCATCAAAATGACCGGTGCCGTGTTCAGAATATTGCGTATACCACAGAAAGTATATCACATGTAAGCTTGTGTGGGGTGTCATAAAAAGCAAAATTAAATGCGCTACAATATTGTTTATACATTTGACCTTGTAAGTACCATAGTTTGCGAGAAATTTTAAGTTTTATTTAAATTTTCCCGAAAAAAAATCCGTTTTTTGTTTTCATCAACTTTACTAGTAACTTTACAGGAAAACATTGTATCAAAATATGAATGCTACATTAGTAAGCTATTAAATTCCATTAAAATTTTGAAAATCGGTTTATAAACAAGCAAATTACACTATTTTTGTTCCATACCGGATGACACCACCAAGAGTCGGATGGCTGTTTCAATACAATTTGCAAGGCAAATGATGTTTAAGTAAAGGTAACTTGCTGAACGATATTTATAGTAAAGTAATATTTTCGATAAAAGTATTATTATCAAAATTCAGAATACTGAGATCGTTTTATTGTAATTTACTCCAGATCTAGCTAATTAAAGTTACACACTAATTAAACAAAAATTTTTTTTACGTGTTATTTTGTCCCAGAGCATGCACCTTCGCATGCGCAAAGCATAGTGTATTTAAATCCGTGTTTTACTCACCCACACCCTGTACAGCCTTCTTTGCACTTGCAAGACAATAGCTCCTTGCAGCTGAGACTAGCATCAGGAAGGGTTTTCTACAAAGAGGTTTTCTAGTAACTAGTAAGAGATCATCCTGTTGAAGGAATATTCTCGATCGCTCTGTTTTTAGGGTTCCGTAGCCAAATGGCAAAAAACGGAACCCTTATAGATTCGTCATGTCCGTCTGTCTGTCCGATTATTTCCTAAACAAGATCCTCCTCGCAGTATTTACATTACCTATTTGTGTCACTACTGGGTGTCACTACTATATGTAGGGTTTGCAATTAGAATATTGTGATATTCTAATTATTCGAATATCCACCAAAATAAATATCCGAATAAACGGATTTAGATAACACAGAAATAACGTTTTTAACTATGTTTTAATACAATGATATTATCCCAACCAATTTTAAATGATTACTTGATTATTATAATAGCTAACATAATGTTATCTCTTAAACCGTATTTAATAAGGAGGGTTTATATCTGGATTAGCTGGTGCATAGTTGGAAATACATCCAATGCCTCACCTCGTGTTCATTCGTCATGAAATACTAACTATGAAAGCAATACTTATTTACTTCACTGGATCAGTGACCCAAAAAGAATCTTGGCCTTTGACACAAGTACAACGTCACTCTGCTCTATTCTGCACCACTCCACGCTAGTTGGATACTCCGAGGGCGTTTTAGGGCTACATCGCTCCTATCTTCTCACAGCCCGATTCTCTCCCGTCCACTCCAAGTGACCAAGTCTGCGAAGTCGTGCGGCTATAATCTCGCTAATTATATTGGGTGCCGCAACTAGCTACTCTAGCTCCCTATTTTTCCTACGCTTTCATCTTCTCTATCTTCATCTCTGATAGGTCCCAGAATATTCCGCCAGAATTTCGTCTTCTTAACTAAGAACTTGTTCTTTTTTTCTGATTCAGAGTCCAAGTGTAATACTTACCGATGCCATTCATCAAAATCTAATTATTGTCTTATAGACTTGAATCATGGACAGTCTACTGATCAGCTTGGATACTAGAACTCGGTGAAGCGCTGCTGAGCATCTTAGGGCATTTTGGATTCGAACATCTATCTCCTCTTCCCGATTACTTTAGGTAGGTCTTTTCTTTTCGATCTGCGGTGGCAGCATGGTTCTATTTTTATCACTTGTCACTATGCCCTTCATGACAAATGATAAAGAGCCGACCATCTTAGCCCTATTCATTTGGAGATATTCTAGTGGTTGATTATCAGACCAATTTTCTCTCCTTCCCACTCTACTATCCTAGCCTTGGCCTCCAGGTCGCTTTTGTTTTGAGCCTATAGCCCCAAGTCATCAGGATATCCAATGATCTAATGTTTGCATTAAGCAACATTCGCATTCATTGTTAAAGTTACTGCGTGACATGATGTACTTATCAAAATTGATGTGCTGTTAGTATTTGAATTGCTTAAATATATGAAAATACTATATTTAAATGACAAAATTATTCATAAATTTCATTAGAAAATTGTTTCGGTTATAGGTCAATAACCATATTTAACGGATCCGTAATATCCGGGTCTTATGAACCGCTAGATCCGGATCTTGTAGTTGACGGCTATCCGGATATTTCGGATATCCGGATCTCAAACCCTACGCGCAGCGATTGTTCCGAGACAGTTTTGACGGGCAACGAGCACAAATCTTTCTTCTGGCATTAAAACGGAACTATTGTTTTAAACAATCATTGAGTGAACTAAGTAGTCTAACGTTTTCGTAAGTATATGGAAAAAACGCGATTTTTCGAATTTAACAAACATTGAGCGTACCTGTATTTAATTTGTTGACTGTCTGTCTGCATACTCAGAAACCTTTTACGAGAGGTATGGGCATTGTGAAAGTCATCTCGCTCTGTGTGGTAGGGCACAGCACAGCGGATGTCATTCCAGATCTAGAGCAGAGCCCAACTGGGGAAGCACCTCCACCTTACAGAAAATCGCAGCCAAATAACACTAGACCCTACTCATAGTGTTGTGTTCCTGCCGGTGAGTAAGGTTGCCAGAACTCAACAAGGGGCGGGAGGGGGTTAGGGTCGGCAACGCGCATGTAACTCCTCTGGAGTTGCAGGCGTACATAGGCTACGGATACTGCTTACCATCAGGCGGGCCGTATGCTTGTTTGCCACCGACGTAGTATAAAAAAAAACATACTATTTTTGCAGTAGGTACATGCCACTACTCGTGCCTCTAGAGCCGTGCTTCGTCGGTGCATCTACGCGCGTTCCTTCTCTTGCCACTAATCACGCGCTTGTCGCTTCTGTGTATTTATTGCTCTACGTTTTTGGTACTTGATTACAAAACTGCATGTTCCGTATAAAAATGCCAATTTTTTATGGGGTGCGAATGTAAACAAAATCAAATGAATATGATTGCATCAATTTCCAATAGTATTAAAATTTCCCCCGAAGTACAACGACAGTAAAACATGAAAAACTACTTTCCGGGTGTCGCACCCTGGTGCGAATTTGACATTGGATTTAGATATTTTTTCTAATTATTTACTCAATTTGCACCGAGTACATTACTTTCCCCAGACCCGCAATGGACAAAAATATTTTTTTTTGTATGTTGTTTTTTTTTTACCTGTTCCGTAGCTTAAATTAACATAAATAACACGTGCGAATTTAGATATAAGTGTTGTAGAACGTACGCCAAATTGCACCGAGTACACCTTTTTTCTCTTCTTAGTTACAACCATTACATTATTTTCAGCCGATTTCACCCCTTTCCGGGGGGGTGAATTTAGTAACGATTGTATAAAGTTCGATTTTTAGCCCATACAAAACAATCCGTAGTGATTTTATTAGTCCTTAGAATTAGTTCCTGACTTTAGTGAAATTTGAGTTAATTTGACCGTACTATAAATCATAATGTATTACACAGGATTAGCGATCAAAACATGTGACGGTGAGCTGTAAGTACAACCTGGTGCCTGTGGCAACCAAGATGATTTCAGATAGTTTAAGTTGAAAACGTATACAGTAACAGTATTAATATGCATTTTAATTAAAGATAATAAGTGTACCAGATTATAATATGACTATATTTTAGTACTCGAGTGTCTATATTCGCCACAAAAAAATTATGAACATAACGTATTGTTTCACGGCAAGTTGAGTAATTCAAAAGTTTCTTATCGGAAATTGAATTACTTATACTCAGCAGTTTTATAGGAAAACTATTAAAGTGTTTAGTATCGTTTGAAAGCTAATTTAATCTCCTTTAAACTAAGTACAAAAAATAGATATGTTATCCTTTTAGATTTTTTATAAAAAATAACTTTCTACTAAAAATCTGTAATTATTTCATTGGGTCAACTTTATGTATTTTTAATTATTATTTTTGTTATAACAGCACATAATTATGGCATAAAATAAATTTCTTAGTTTTTTTATCTTTATATCATAAAAAGAATCGTTGCAAATGCTTTAGCAGAAACAAAGTTATCGATTTTTGAAAATAACATGTCACGGTGGCGTCGTATCGGCAAAATGTCACCTTTTGTTAAAATCGGAATCATGTGAGTGGATATTGGAGAGGTAGCTAAAATAGACAAAACACTGTTAGAAACTTTTAGTACTTTTTGAGTTTACGCGAAGACATCCTGTCTACAACCTTATTCGGCTGCCTAATTAAATACCCGTTTATCTTTTTTATCATTTAAATTAGGTACACACTACTCACTTATCGCTAACCACATAATTATGTAACCACTTCTTCTTCCTCGCGTTGTCCCGGCATTTGCCACGGCTCATGGGAGCCTGGGGTCCGCTTGACAATTAATCCCAAGATTTGGCGTAGGCACTAGTTTTTACGAAAGCGACTGCCATCAGACCTTCCAACCCAGAGGGTAAACTAGGCCTTGTTGGGATTAGTCCGGTTTCCTCACGATGTTTTCCTTCACCGAAAAGCGACTGGTAAATATCAAATAATATTTCGTACATAAGTTCCGAAAAACTCATTGGCTTCAAACGCTTCATAATTATGTAACCACATGATATCATTTAGATATCATTCTGATGCCAGCGTACGTACTTATAATTTAAGCAAGAACTGATTTGTAAACTACTTAGTGCAAGATTTATGTAAGCAATTACATGCATATGTTGTATTTGCCTGTTATTAGGTGAATTACTCGAGCAATTTGTTTTTATTGTATATATATTTTCGATAAGTTTTAATATGTTTTGCACCCATTGGCAAAACTTAATAATAAATAAAGTACGTTCGAATTGCCTTGTAAGTCATGAAAAGCCCCACTTTTAATGGAATCCGATAGTGACGTTTGCCAGCTTCTGAAAGGTTTTAATCGACGTGATTCGATGCGAACGATGCATGTATAATTGCAGTGTTGTTTATTTTATCCATTTTAAATCAAGCCGCGAAACCGATTTATCAATTTGTCGTTTTACTACTACATTTGGGATTGTGATTGTGATGGACAGGGATTGAGTGTTTATTTATTATTTTGAAGTTTTACTATATTTGTGTGATAATTACGAAGAAAGATATCCCACCAAAAATTTCATATAAACGTTGCCAAGGAATACGAAACCATAAGGCTCGTACTATCAAAAGCCCTAACTTCACTAACTCTATACCTTAGTCAAAATATGTGACTTGGCCGTTTCGCTTCCGTCACATGGGAGTAAGGTGAAAAATTTATACACTATTCATTATTTTTTATGATGTCCCCTTAAACTTTGTCACTAAGTTCAAGTACCTGTGCCACTGGGTAACTGACGACCTGAGTGATGATTTAGATGTTGAGCGAGAGCGTAGGTAGTTGGCTGTCCGATGTAACATGTTGGCCCGCAGGTTCGCGAAATGTACTGCACTAGGTATTTTCTTTTCTTTAGATAATTAAATATACATTTCCTATTCAGGTAAAAACGGATACCTTATCAAGAAAGGTGGGTCCCGTGCTTGAATAACAAAGCCTCAAGTATACTCAGAAAACAATTTGCAATGTCACTCCCTGAAAATGTCGGTCAAGTGACGTGACCCCATGGTATATTCAAGTGAGATATAGCTACATACATCAGTAACCCAATGATAAATAATTTTCGGAACAAGAATAGTACAGTCAAAAAATTCAATTTCATTACCATTTCGCACCTTATCACAGTGACAATAATTGCAAGTCGCTAGGGTATGGAAGGTGGACGTAAAGAATACAATCTCTATAGGCAGAATTGTTGCAAAAGGGTCTAGCTGTCAGCTATAAATAATAGTAGTACCTAGGTCTTATTGACGGAGTGAAGTGCGCTGTCTATGATTTTTTTTTTTTTTAATATTCTGGGTATTGTAGCACCACACTGAGGGCTGAATTTCGGCTCTCATTGACATAGAAACCGAAGTTGTTATTTTTATGTTTTTTTATAGGAATAGGTTTTGCCCAGCATTGTTATGGTAACCTATGAGTTTTAGACGATTTGGAATGAAAATTGTCGAGTTACGAATTTTTTTCAAAATAAATGTATGGAGGAGAAACAAGAAATCATTATTACTCAAGAACCGCAAAACAAACCTTAATATCCTCGCAGGTGGTCATACTAAGAATTATTTGTAATTTTTGGCATACTACATATATCCGTCACGGGTGCAGTTTTTTTTTTTAAATCATTAATTGTTTATATGGAAAAAGCACAAAAACCAAACTCAAGATTTTAAGATTTTTTGATTGAAATGGGTTATCCTTAGTGTGTTTATGCTAAGTTATAAGTTTCAGATGATTTGAATTGAAAATAGTAGAGTTATGTTTTTTTTTTTTTTTTAATGTATGGAGCCTGAACAAAATATCAAAATATCTCAAGAACCGCAACAAATACGGTAATATCCTCGCAGATGGTTATACTACGAATTATTTGTAATTTTTTGACATACTCCGATACTATTTTCAATTCAAATCATCTGAAACTTATAACTTAGCATAGACACACTAAGCACTATATTGTGCAATGAGAGCTTTGTCTAAAATGGTTATCTAGAGAAGGTGATTAAAAATCTGATGCCTGAAGGGCTGAGCTATTAACTCTGGCCCTTCTTTAGTCTCACAATAAGACAAACAAACAATACAAACAAAAACAAAACAAACTAATAAAACGCAACACACAAACAAGAAAAAACTACAACTACAAACAGACACAAAAAACAAACAACAAACAAAAGGATATACAAAAGTGTACTAGATGCGTTTATGAATGTTAAAAAAGAAATAAAAAATCCCTCCCCCTGCTTGAGAAGATACCGGTTTTGCAACATGTTGATAAGTGCAATTAACTAATTCATTAAAGTCACTCGCGCGACATGTCTGGTTTGTTAAGAATTAGTTTAATGTTAGTATGTCTCACGACGATTTAAATTCAATGTTGATAACTGATTACTTGTCATTTAGTTACCTATTTATCATTAAAATACGCTTTAAGTAAACTTGTCACACTATAGATGCAACATGGTGATATGTGATATTTTGACATTTAGTTACTTGACCACGTTATCCTCTCGATTTAGGAAACTTGTCACCTTTTGATTTTGTCACGTCGTATTATATCACGCAATTAAATAAACGGGCTAATAGATGATATACCTGGTATCCAGGAAAGACACTAACATTTCTATAGGTACAACCTGACGACACAATGTGATATATTCTGATTGTAATAACAGGTTATTACTATGACTGTTATGAGTTTGATTTAAATTTGTTATGGATATGATCTGTCACATAATCACTGACACTGATCATATCCAGATCAAATTCATAACCTGTTATTGCTATCAGACTAATTGCATTGCAATAAATTACATACTAAAATGTATCACTAGTTTAGAAATAAACTTCCTTTATCATTTAGCGTTGCCTAAAGTTATGCCGCAACTAAATAATGTGCCAACTAGTTTTGTCCAGTCCATACCAGTTTCAGGGTTTGTTGGACGAAATTACTATTACAATTCAACACATAAAACGTATTACAGAAACTTTAGCAAACAACAAACCAGAACGACAGTTTGCTAACATATATTAGTAAGTTAAGGCATTTCAAACCATTATGTTTCCTAAGTTAAGTGTGCCGCAGGGACTAACATATTAGTAGATTATTTGTATTGTATTATGGCTCCTCCACGCGTTGGCCCAGCGCTGGACCAGCAAGATGGCCATGCGATGGTCATGGTTCCTCTACACGATGGTCCAGCGCTAGACCACATGGCCATGCGATGGTTGGGAGCGCGCACTATCAAAAATACTCCAAATTTTCTCCTAAATGTACCATGATTGGTGCCGTTAAAAGTATTGATGCTGATTGTACTTGCATGTTTAATTATAATATTTTCCATTACCGTCCGTTTCAAACAAGCCAAAATTCGTAACCGCACCAAAACTACATCAAAAGAATACCAAGCCATGAATAACAACACAAAAGTAGAAAGAGGTAGCCAGACTGACCAATTATTACTTTTAACAGACGAACTAAAAGCACCACCAAACCAGCCCTAAATTTAAATTACAGACAGACATTTTTTTTATTACTACGTCAGTGGTAAATAAGCATACGGCCCGGCTGATGGTAAGCGGTTACCGTAGCCTATGGACGCCTGCAACTCCAGATGTGTCACACGTTGCCGACTATGCGAATGCAACTTATTATTATATAAAAATATTCCTAATGCAGTACCTAAACGCAGCCGTCGGGCTCGGCTAGTATTCGGAGGTTTTTCAAAAGCACCAATAGGAGCGCTCCACATATTCTGTATCGCGGCCAATTAGAAAGCACCATAGTTTAACGACACGGGTCCAAATTTACGCCTACTCTATTTCATAATGCAGCACAACATGCCAGCTAATCGATTTTGACGAGTTCACTGAATGTTCTTAGTTTGAAATGGGGGGTTAAAATTAACTCACGTCGTCCCAAGAGACAAACCATGAATCCAATTCGGATTGGAGAAATTATTACGGGTTTCATCTTATTTTGATATCACCTTGAAGACGACCGGTCTAGCCTAGTGGATAGTGAATGCCTATGCAGCCGATGGTCTATTTATTTGTGTGTTAAGCCACAGATAATTATTCCTGAGATCCCCTATTTGTATACGTAAGTACCCACAACACAAGCCTTCTTGACCTTACCGTGGGACTTAGTCAATTTGTGTAACAACAAAAAAATTGTGTAAGAATGTCCTTATATTAAAAAAAAGAAAGAAAAAAGACGGCTCATGCTGATAAGTGGATACGAAACGAAGTGAAAAGGTATAGTTCGGATTCAGAAAACATCCACAAATGACAAAAATCCAGGCAGCAATATCGATTGTGGCTTTGATTTTCGAATTCAGACCGCAGCTGTACTACTGCGGCTATATTTACCGCTTGCTGCTTTAATACTGCTGCAGTCGACTGCATTAATGCAGGGAATGTTATAATGTAAATTTATATGAAATTTGACGTTACCTGCAGTGATGTCGCGCTGTAATACTGCCGCAGCAGTGTAGCTGCGGTCGAAATGCGAACGACACCATAAGAGGGAAGAATAGCTTTTGGAATCTAGCGAAACAAGGGTAATTTTTCTATGAAATTCCTTTTCGGAAGAAAACGTTTTCCTCTTACTAAATCTTAACAATAGTTATTTGTACAACAAGAGAGCAAAGTTTGATATTTCTTCGAGTGCTTGTTTTGAGTCCCGTGCAAGCGAAAGATCCTATAATAGATTCACGAGCGTAGTGAGTGAATCTAATTTAGAATCTTGAGCGTAGTAAGGGACTCAAAGCGCACGAGATGTAAATAACTTTGATCTCGTGTAGTACACAAAATTTTTCACGTCAGTCAGCCATCAAAAAATACAACCTTGAAAAATGTAATCCAGACGGACGGATCACTAGGTATTTCACTCATGTTTTCTGAAGGTATTCTAACAATTAACTTTAATTACCGCAATAAAACAAAACGAAAGAAATTTTTCAATAAAATAATATGAAAATAATGAATTAACGAACATCAATTGACAGTTCAATCGACAACTTTTTTTGTAAAAAAAAACTTATTAAGATCCGGTCCGAATTGCGGATACTACTATTTGTCAACTATAGTGTAGAGATCGTTAAAAGTAGTTAAGTAGAATTATTTACTGCGTAATAATTGCGTAAATATGTATAAGTTCATTGTTTTGATTGTATAATAAAATACGTAAAATATGGTGTTTTTATTAAATTTTAATCTTTTATTTCATTAATTACCTAATTATTACGAATGAAGACTCGTAGGGTGTTTTGGAACGGATGCGGTCTGACTTATTTCGGGGGTCTATTATAAACCGTCAATATACCGTTGAATTACGTATGCACTTTTTTTGTCTCTTTCTTTTTGCTAATGACGTGAAAGAGATAAAGACAATAGAATCCAAATATTTCGAACTTGTATTAGGCCCCGCACGTTGAAATGACATTCGAATGTAAAGGTCACTTGAATGTTATTTTGTCTCACTCGCTGAGCAAAATGCGATTTTGCTCACTGTTTTTATGCAGCAAATGGGAGGCAGAGGCTCAACCCCACTACCTAAATGTGTTACAAACCTTATACACCTGTCTTACCTACAAAATTTTACAATATGAATTGTAATGTAAGGTTTAAAGCAATAAAGATTTTATTAAATTACCCTTGTTCGAGCTGCTGACGTGAAAATGACTTTGATTTTGATGTCGATTGCTTCAGCATAATGTATTCTAGGCTTATAGGTATCGCAAATTTTCTCTTTTTGTAAAATCTTCTCTCTTTTTTTATGGACGAGTACTTAGTATACTTCCCTCTTAACCCATTCAGCGCTAATCATGACACGTTGTAGTTTTGTCTCTACGAAGCGTTTCCGCTACATACCGGGAAATCCATGTTATCGCCTACGCCGTAGCGCTACGACCGTATGTCAGCGGTGAATGTGTTGTCGTGCGTGAAATGCGGGCCAATCATCAAGACGAACGTCAAGGTCGTATCAAAACAGTCTTCTCCTTTCTTCCTCCTCCTACTTCCTCGCGTTGTCCCGGCATTTTGCCGCGGCTCATGGGAGCCTGGGGTCCGCTTGACAACTATTCCCAAGATTTAGCGTAGGCACTAGTTTTTACGAAAGCGACTGCCATCTGACCTTCCAACCCAGGATTAGTCCGGCTTCCTCACATTTTCCTTCACCGAAAAGCGACTGGTAAATATCAAATTATATTTCGTACATAAGTTCCGAAAAACTCATTAGTACGACCCGGGGTTTGAATCCACGACCTCTGGATTGCAAGTCACACGCTCTTACCGCTTGGCCACCAGCGCTTCTTATCGTGTACATGTCGTATCAAAACTATAACAGTGTAAAATTAGAATCGATCTCCGAGTTTAAAATGGACACACCATCCCAAGAGACAAACCATCTCAAGCCCGCAGGCCTATCTAAACTTTATCATATTTATCATCCTGTTATTCTGTCTTTATTTATGAACTACCAAAACTAATAAACTATGATGTAGTGGAACTGCGGGTTGCTATTATTGGTTTGGCGTGACAGTAAACGATCTATTTATTGTCTTCGGTAAGTGCATTAGGGTAAGTAAAAGCACTTTCTACTATGACACTAGGTCAGCAAGACGAATTGAAAAGCGTTGCAGTAGAATCGTAAAAAATATTTTAATTTCAGTATGAATCACGACAGCTTCAGACTTTTAGCCTATGTTATTTTTTTTAATAATAAATATTATGGGGCCAAGTCTCACGGTAAGCCAAGAAGACTTGTGTTGTGGGTACTCAGACAACGATATATATAATATACAAATACTCAAATACATAGAGCTTTTGACGACCGGTCTGGCCTAGTGGGTAGTGACCCTGCCTATGAAGTCGATGATCCCGGGTTCAAATCCTGGTAAGGGCATTTATTCATGTGATGAGCACTGATATTTGTTCCTGAGTGTTTTCTATGTATTTAAGTATTTATAAATATTTATATATTATATGTATCGTTGTCTAAGTACCCACAACAAACGTAGCTTATTGAGCTTACTGTGAGACCTAGTACATTTGTGTAATAATGCCATGCCCTTACCGGGATTCAAACCCAGGACCTTCGGCTTCATAGGTAGGGTAGTGACCCACTAGGCTAGATCTGTCGTCAAAATGTACAATCAAATCGGATCTAACGATACCTCTTGATTTAATATAAATATTAAACAAAGTAATTTAATAAACGCAGACTTTTGACCGAAGTCGTGTTTTGGTGGTCCCAGGGTAACCTGCCAAATCCTTCGCCGGATCAGACGATGCAAGTTACGTTGTCGCCAAAATCTGTTAAAATTTTATGTCTTATTTCTTTATATTTTCATTTCATTTGTCAGTCGTTTTGCAGTGCCTTGGTATCAATACTGTGTAACTAATGAATAATAAAATAAAATAGTCTATACACTCTAAAACACCTCACCTATTCACCAGCCACACAGGCACATATTGGCATAAAGGCGCTGCACTCCAATAACCGAGAATGTTGTTTCAGCTTCTCAAAAATTCTGCCGTGAAAGGCTTACTTACCCCGACGCAGCAAAGAAGATTCCCGGCTTCATATTGCGGCCTTCTGAGCACAGACATATATGTACGCCTGTTCATTCCATATGGCAAAGGCCCAATGTAATTTCCGACCACGAAGTCGTCTCCTATTAGCTGTGCCTAAAACACGCACTATGTCCTATGGCAAATCACCACTTGTCCGCGCTCTACAATATATTAACGCGCTCCTCGCATCAGCACCGGAATGTGATGTATTTGCAAGTAGTTGGATGGATCTGTGTAAAGAATGTATGAAGCTCTGTGAGACGATGGATAAGCGAGAATCTTATGTCTTGTATTAGTCTTTCTTTCTTACATTTGTTCTATTTGTCCTTTCTAGTTTGTATAAATACAGTCTATTATAAATTTCAGTTTAGTTAGTTTGCTGCAGTGCTGTGTAATTTTTTTAATTAATAAAAAAATGTATAGTGTTGTATTGTATTGTAAGCACCTAGACCTAGATGTTTTATGCTCCATGACATATACCTACTTAGACTACCTTGATTTACATATTACTTTATTTCTTTATTATTATTTTATTTGTTTAACTCAAATGTATTGAACACTTTATGAATGGAATTCATTCTTAAAGTAGCCATTCACATTTGAGCTGGGTAGGAATTTCATGATATCTCGAGGTTATTTGGAAGATATCCCTTATAGGGATGAGTTCGCTTTCTTACCTAAATTTCTTATAATTTTAGTTGTAATATGTATTGTGTACAATACGTGTGTGTAGGTTAGGCTCCACTACCCAAAGGTTGTCTGGAAGAGATCGCTCTTTGCCGATGAGACCGTCTGTTGTCAACGGTAATTTAATTTATGTTTTCAATTTCTGTCTTTGTTTCGTTTGGTATTAATGGTCAGCAATAAATAATATTAGTATCTCACCAATAACATTTTCATGAAAATGTTGTCAGAATACATTTATACATTTTGGTGGCAAAAACAGACCTAGGTAAAACCTTTTATTCTTTTAAATTCCTCGCCGTCCGTAAGTGCTAACAGTCTTTTCCCGCCGTATCGTTATGCTACGCGAAGACGAAGATGCAGCTAGCTCTTCTTTTGATTTTCATTTTCGTAATAATGATGATGATCGTTTCGGTCGACTTCGGGCATGGCGACCACTTCGACTCCTAGTTAGTTCGGCGCTCGTGCGCCCGAAGATAGTTGACGTAGTCGATCTTCGAAGTGAAGCCTCTTCGAATTGAGGGCATGTGAGAAGACCAGCCACGTAGTGGTAGTGAATGGCGGCAGGCTGGCGTGTTTTCTGCTCGTTGCTTTTTTTGTAATATAACTCCAATAAATATATTATTCTATTTATTAAACCATTATACGAGTACATTGTACCAATCAAATACTTATGTTGTCTAAATAAAAGAGTACATATATGTCTGTGTTCTGAGGTTGTACGATGGGTCGCAGTAATACGCTCACCAAACAGACTTTCATAATAGAAACCTCACAAAGGGACGGAAATAGGACAAATGTATCTATATAAAAGGTCCTCAGTATCGCGGTGTTTTTGAGCCAAATGGGACTTAGGTAAGTTCATTGTCTATTGTTTAGCATGGACTCGAGATTAGGTTTTGTTATTTTTATTTTTCGGGTAAGATATTGTTTCATACGATATTAAGCTTGGTTAAATCATGCGGAATACCGTAGATTTTTGGACTGTTTCAGATAAAAGTACCTGGGCGACCGAGCTTTGCTCGGTTATAACTATTTATTGTAATATGGTGGTGTATAGGTCATAATCTTAATTACTCTTTTTTACTAAATTAAACTTGTCTAAAACAATAAAAATTAAAATATTATATATAAGCTTGAACATATAAAAAAAAAAGTTAGTCACCGGGCGGGATTCGAACCCGTAACAATGGTTGTTTCTTGTCGCCCGCGTCTTAACTTGACCAGCTGGACCAGACGGACAGTGGCTTGCAACACGAAATTAGCGACCATATTCGGCGTCTAAAGAAAAACGCATGAAAAGCCGAAAACACGCGTTTGCCTCCTCTATCATAAAAAAAACACTAAGCTATATATTTTGATGAAGCTGTAGCCACGACTAAATAGTCACGGCGCTTTCAAGTATTCTTGGCGTTCAAAAGGTTAATAATGGACCGGCATGGACATTGCGAAAATCGGTATAGTATAAAAGCTTTTTTTGCAATGAGTAGGGCTATAGTCTCATTGAAAAGGGTCTTGTTTATGTAAAGGCCTGATAACAATCAATCAATTTATTTATTACAGAGAACATAATGGTCCACATAATTGTTAGTTTTGAACTTAATCTACATGTTGTTGATAACAATGATAACGCAGATAATATATAAAGGTGACATTCGTAAGACAATTGCAGCTGCATTACTGCTGCGGCGTAGATTAAAATGAGTACAGATGTAGTGAACAATCCTTTCCCATCGTATTTTCTCGGAAACGTTCGTATTTGCCCTGCTATTTCAGTCGACCTCAGTACTTATTGTACTGGGACAGACTGAAATAGCATAACACGTTCGTGCGTTTCCGTGAAAATACGATGGGAAAGGATTATTCACTACATCTGTAAGGTTTATTGCTGTCGTGATTACTATGGAAGGTAGAGGCAAGGAACAGAAACTCCTTAGGCAGAATAGTTGTAAAAGTGTCCAACTGTCAGCTATAAATAATAATTCCAAATCTCTCCAGAGTAGTTACGAACCTAGGCGTTATTGACGGAGTGAAGTGCGCTGTCTATGATTAGATTTTTTTCTCAAGTATTCTAGGTATTGTAGCGCCACCTATTTATGGTTTTTTGTCGGACACTCTTTGGTATATGGAGATTTTGTTCCTTGTCTCTACCTTCCATAATTAGAACGTTCCATCTGTCACTCATTTTATCTAAGAATTTGACAGTGAAGTGATCTAAGTATGGAAGGTAGAGGCAAGGAACAGAAACTCCTTAGGCAGAATTGTTGCAAAAGTGTCCAGCTGTCAGCTATAAATAATAGTTCCAAATCTCTCCAGAGTAGCGCTAGAGTAGTTAAGAACCTAGGCGTTATTGACGGAGTGAAGTGCGCTGTCTATGATTAGATTTTTTTCTCAAGTATTCTAGGTATTGTAGAGCCACCTATTTATGGTTTTTTGTCGGACACTTTTTGGTTTATGGAGATTTTGTTCCTTGTCTCTACCTTCCATAATTAGAACGTTCCATCTGTCACTCATTTTATCTAAGAATTTGACAGTGAAGTGATCTAAGTATGGAAGGTAGAGGCAATAAACACAAACTCCTTAGGCAGAATAGTTGTAAAAGTGTCCAACTGTCAGCTATAAATAATAATTCCAAATCTCTCCAGAGTAGCGCTAGAGTAGTTACGAACCTAGGCGTTATTGACGGAGTGAAGTGCGCTGTCTATGATTAGATTTTTTTCTCAAGTATTCTAGGTATTGTAGCGCCACCTATTTATGGTTTTTTGTCGGACACTTTTTGGTATATGGAGATTTTGTTCCTTGCCTCTACCTTCCATAGACCTAAGGTTTATTTAGATATATTTATTTCATAATATTACATTACAATATAAATTATGTTATACTATATATACGATTTATATTATGATCGTCAGAACATAATTCAAAAGCCATCATTAGCAATCAAAGTAAAATAAAATACATGTTAATCGAAAAAAGGAATACATTCAATCTATAATAGTATATGTCATTTCCATATATATTATTCCTTTACGAAATATAATGGGTTATCCAATAAAAAAAATCTCAATTGGCATTCAAATGTTTCGTCAGATAAATGAATAAATAGTTGGGGACAATCTTACACAGATCTACTTAGCCCCAAATGAAGCAAAGGTTGTAGTATGGGTAATACTAGGCAAAGATATACGATTTAGTGGCAAATTGTATGAACATGAACTGGCAATAAACACTAATCAATTTGTAAACCGGACCTATTTGAAGGCCAGCCACGCTTGTCCAACAGTCACGCTTACCCATATTGACCTTACTTAAAAGTATTTTTATTAGTAAAAATACGAAACAAAAATAAATAAAATTAAAAACCTTTCACGCAATAGCTTTTAATCTGATTACGAACAAATTTGCTGATTCTGTCGATACGTAGCACGAAATCCCATTTAGTTGAAATAATTATTTTGCGAAATCTCATTCATTATTTGTCGCATCACATCCATACTATTAATGAAACTATGTAATTAATGAAATTGGGGATCTCATAAAATTGCATGTTTTCGTAATAAATAGATATATTATATTAATACCCAGGGCAATAAAGTAAGATATTTTTCAGAACACGTGTGTGGGTATACGATTTTTCTGTTCGATGGAGCCCGAAAGCGGCAACTTTCGGTTTACCGCAGCGAGTCGCTTGATGCTTTGCGCACGGAAAACAGAAATAGTAGACTGTTAACCAAGGGATGAGGCACTTATTTCAGTCGAGGTGTTTTTGTGCTCCAATGCAGTGAGAGCGTCAATAGTCCGGGGCTTGATGGCCGAATGATGCCTCACCCTAGTTAATGATGAGTCACGCTACAACGGTCCGAATCCGGGCCGATGCTTCCGACACTTCGTTCTATGACGCGTGATCGGTAACCACGTGTTGCTTTCTATAAATAAATAAATTATTTATTTATTCAGACACTCAGTGGTCCACATTTGTTAGTTTGTTTATCTATGGAATCATGGCTAAGTACCGTAAAATGGGGTGAGTAGGGACAAAACTGACATTCAAACCTCGATAAAACTTTATTTTTACATGTGGCAAACTGATTTTTATACATAATAAATGTTCCTGTCGTTTGAATTTAAGTTTTTTTATGATTTTGTGTTGTGCCATTTCATAAGTTTAAAAATAAATATGAAATAATCCTAGCTCGTAGTAGGGGTGAGGAGGGATTTCCTACTAAGGTGATTTTTGAAAATTGTTGGATCGACGCTTTGGGATTATGAACATTATAATAGCTTGATTTGTTATTAGAATATATAATTTACTTAGCAGTAGCCTGTAAAAACCAACTCACCCCTCTGTCATCCGTCCTCACCCCATTCATAACCCAACTGCCCTCGTAATCCCTACCCACCCCATTTTACGGTACCTACTGTATTAATAATCGACTTAAAAAGAGGAGGTTATAATTCGACCTTGTTTTTTGAATCCAATACTGCACGGATACTGATAAAATTGGTATGGCATCAGAATACGCCGCTAGCGAAGAGAAAGGTAAACATCGTGAATTTTGGAGGAGGCACGTCGGTACACGCAGGTGCAAAAACTAGCTAATCGGATCGCGAGCGTAGCGTAGATACATGAATATTCTAACGCTATGCAGTGTTAGGGGTGGATTGGATATCGTTGCTAAGGTTACGTTCGAGGCGTTAGGAGTTTCCTGACATTCCAGGAATATTTCGTCATTTGTGATAAGAATAACACGGCTGTCTAAATAGTTATTTTATCAAAAAATGGTTGTTGGAAACCCTTATTCGTTCTCTATCAACGATACTCCACACCATAGGAATGAAGGAAAAAAAAATAAAGAAAAAAACAATACTTCTTATTTTACTGTTCTGTAGCCATGCATGATTTAGGTATAAATTCATGCCAAATTGCAGTTTTCTAGCACTAACAATCACGGAGCAAAGCCGCGGACGGATAGACATGGCGAAACCATAAGGGTTCCTTGTAGTACAGACCCCTAAAAACAGGACTTAATCGCGTTTAATTATGGTTTAGAATTACCTCCGACATTTCGAGGACGGCCTAGTAGCTTCAAAGAATGACTCACCCTTAAGTCCCTAAATGTGTCGTAAGTGTAAAAAGGGTATCTATTGTTTCCCATAACGTTTTAAGTCATAATATATTGTTTGTCCGCATTTTCGTTAGCCATCATTTGGTTTTTCTCGGAAACGCGTATCTTTCGGGATTGCCATAAAACAAACTTAACCCATCTATAGGATAACCTAAAAGGAAATTCCTGAAAAGTTAACGGTTTCAGAATTATGACTAATGATAGTATGACTATCATTACATTATGATTTTCAATAATTATGCCAAACAAAGGGATTCGGTGTAAAAAACGTGTAAGTTTAAATCAGTGAAAAGCAGCCAAGCCCCAAATTGATACTAGCTTCGAAGTGTACTTAAACTGTTACCTTCATTCATATTCCATGCACTCTGGGCGCCAATTCGATTTGATCGGACCAACTTGTCCTCACAGTGGGAACTGCGCAACCAGCGGGGCAATTTCCACATGACAATTTAAACATACGGTATTTAGGGCTATAATAGGATTATAAATGCATTATATTACATGGCTCCCTGTGTACTTAACTTTCTATACTTATAAAACAAAGTCCCCCGCCACGTCTATCTGTATGACTGTATGTCCGCGATAAACTCAAAAACTTTTGTACGGATTTTCATGCTGTTTTCACTTATCAATAGAGTGGTTCTTGAGGAAGGTAGGTATATATATAAATTGTTAATTCGCTAGTTTTCTATAAAGCCAGATACCTACTGACGAAATTAGTTCGATTGCCCACAATTGCACAGAATAAGTAACACAAACTAACTATCGTACAGAAAATAAACTTCCTACAAGACCGAAGTTTGACAACGATTCAGAGACGAATCACGCTGTCCTTTTCTAATGTATGTCACTATTTAGGGTTGTCAAAAATCAAGTAATTATCTTATCTTTGGTTGTGCACGCAAAGGGGCGTCAAGTGGTGCCAACCCTAATAATTGCTTGGAGAAATGCTGAGCCGAACGGAGCCGGGAATGCCCGAATACTGCAGTTTCTCGGTTCTCCCCCTGACAATAGGTCAGGTTTTGTACTCAAATGACAATTGGGTTGGGCAGGCTGCATTAATCAAACTGGTTAATCTGGGATGTAATAAAACCAGTTTTATTCCATTCACACGTTCATTTGCCAGTTCCTATGTACGAAGTTATACCCTAACCTATCGGAATTTATACCCACGAGTAAGCAACGCAAGCGATGTGTCTGACAAATAATTCAATAGCAATACACATAAAATCGTCATAGTGCCACGTCCAACTTTATTGACTTACCCGTTTTGGACTAATCCCCCCCAACATAATAAACTGTTCGTGTGAAGATATTCTTGCACCATACGTGCCGTAACCATGACAATAGGGTTCGGAAGGAAAACTATAACGAGGGGCGGAAAAGTCCCTTTAAAATTTGCTACCATTTGTTATACGTGGGCACGTAACTTTTAATAGTACGTATGCATTTTCTTTGAGGGTGTAGTTACGCACCATAATGAAGTCAAGAAAATAAAGTAAAGTAAAAGTAAAGTAAAAATTTATACTTAAAAATGAGATACAATTACATAAATTTTGTGGGTCACACTAGGCTAAGCCTGTCCCGTGACTCCACATTTGCGTATTCTGTTAGAAGCGACACGACGTTTCACATACCGGGTGTTTCCTGTAACAGGAGCAATAAATTAAACTGTAGGCTGTACTCCTCAAACTGACCAACATTTGTTCAGCAACTTTTAAAAATAACTTATGTTTTCATTTTTATTACAAATTGAAGTTAATTCTAAGACGCAATGTATTGCGAACTTTGTTACGTTTAAAGCGTGACAAGCAACGTCAAACACACTGATGTCAGCGTACATTGAAAATAATATTTAATTTGTATGAAAAAGATTTAATCTAAAGATTTCGTATTTTTTTTAAAGTTGTTAATCAAAAGCTATATCGTTTTAGGAGTACAATATATGGTTTAATTATTTGCTCGTGTTACAGGAAACATCCGGTATATTTCACCTAATGGACAACTTTATAGTAATACATTTAACACAAACTTAACTTACTTACTTATCGAGAAAATAGAGTTCATTGTGTTGTTTGTCGATCACGTGTGTACTTACTTGAAATAATCATGGTACTTAAATGTGAGCAACATTTGTTATTTGTTCTCACTTAGCCTATAATCCAAATAGTATTTCAGTTAGGCTAAGCGAATTCGAAACAGAATGCCTGACTGATAGGTTCTTTCCCACTGTGTACCGCGATTGCAATTTCAAATATCGTCTATATGAATCCCCATTGTACGTGTCGGCTTTTAGATTGATTAGGGATGCATCAGACTGATTTAGCAGCGGCGGATGCAATATGCATATTCGTTAGTATGGGATTGAAATTATAGTTGACCGAGCGCGAAGCGTTTCCGTTGAAGACCCTACCGCGAACACCGAAGTTCGTAGATTGCGGGCATCTTTCTCTATCACTCTAATTACGTCTTATTTGGAGTAAAAGAAAAACATGTCTGCAATTTTGCAAACTTCGGTGTTCACAGCCTGAGGGCCTAAGCGCGGCGCCCGTATAATCTACTACGTCATCTGATACAAGGATTAACCCCATAGCACACGTTCATAAAAGTGATGCTAAGTTTTGACAGTTGATTGTCATTTTTGAACTGTCAGCCTAAAGGGTTAAGAAGCCATTTGAGGGTAGATTTTAGAAAAGATCCAGAGTATAATATTACGAATAGAAAACAAAGCAAAATTATTTTATAATATTTTATTGTATAAGTATCTGATATTCGCGAGTCACAAAGTAACATTACTGTTACTTAGATTACATGTCAAACATTACTTATTCGTGTATTCTTATTACCATAATAAAAATCATTGCCGTAAAACCACCCAACTATAGTCCAAAGCTCCCAACTATGGTCCACAAATAAACTCAATTTTTCTCGTTCAGGTGTGTATTTTACTATATTTTTGTAGTTCCAAGGCAAAGTATGTTTATAAATGGAAGGTAAAACTAGGAGTAAACCACAAGGAACATTGGTATAGATACTTAATTTCCTTTTGAACTTGTGAACCATAGTTGCAGTATTGGACTATAGTTGGGTGGTTTTACGGTGGTCAATAACAAAGTTATGTACATAATGATTTGTCAATAATAGTTGTATTTTAGATTCCAGAAAATAAATGAAGTTATATTTAAATTTAAAACCATAAACCGTCTTCGGCTTCTTCTTCGCTGTCAGTAACTTGGAGATCATCTTGTATCGCGGGATCCGGCTGAAAAAAAAAATTCAAAATATTATATTTTGAATGGAAGCAAGCACAGAGCCTTTAGAGGATTTCCAAGACATTAAGCCTTTCAAAAAATTAAAATAATATAAGACCTGTGCACACCGAATGCGTGTACGTAGATGTGCACGTGCGCTTTAAAATTTAGATCCTTATGAGAGGCATCTACACACAGAACACTGGAGAAACCCGACTGGATGCAGACAGGCCAAACAAGCCATGCCTGGCATCAACGGAAAGCTCACAAGGGCGCTCCTTCAACCAGGGAAGGTTCGACTGAGTATGGTTACCAGTGTCATAACCTGTGGCTGCCTGTAGCATCTGTGGGCTGATTATACTCGTAAACGGTACAGCGCTCTGCGTGTTCAATATAATAACGCTTTCAGAGTGCTGATGGGTCTGCCCAAATTCTGTAGTGCATCGGGGATGTTCGCGGAGGCGCGGGTAGACTGCTTCTACACCACCATGCGCAAGCGAGCGACATCCCTTGTGCGCAGAGTGAGGGCCAGCTCCAACAGCATTCTGAGTATGTTAGCAAAAAGATTGGATTGCATGTATTTGAATAACTGCTGCTTGATACACGCACGCAGTAATAAATAATTGTACAGTGTAGTTATTAAGTATAGTTATGTATAGATAGTTATAGTTCTAACACTTGGATAAGATTTACTAACACAATGATCCCCGATGGTCTTAAATAAAGAAATAATAATAATAATAACAGGTCATGGACTATTTAACAAACATTTTTTTTTATAACAGGTGTCACAGAGAGTCCCCTATGGCGAGGATGCATGGAGACAGAAGAGAGACCCGAGAGACCTCCCCGAGGTCCTATTCAACATCAAAGGTTTGATAGGATTCCTCGAAGAGTAGTGTTGGCAAGAGTAGCCAACCCTAGGTCACGCAAAATAGGCGTCAGTCATCGAGTTGAGGAAAAACCGCCCGTATTACAATTCAATACAATGACAGGCAGCACACAGCGTGCGTTGCGTGCACAGCGCCAACATTTTAGCGTACGTGCACTTCTACGCACACGCACCCGGTGTGCTCTGGCCTTTAGAGTGCAATAGAAGAGTAACATCTATCAAAATTAAATTATCATCAGAAGTGGCGCCATCTTACCGGGCACAGGCTCGAAACGATGTCGCCATACTTTGGGCCTGTTGATCTATTATTTAGATGGCGCCACTTTTTTACATTTAACAAATTTAACACGTATCAATGAAATATTAAGGATCAAAGTCACATGGCGTTCAACAAAGTTTTAATCATGTGTCGAAAGATGGCAGTAAATTTACTGTGGCTACAAAGTTTTCTTTGACAATCCACCTGAATTTCAAATTCTCTTTGGTAAAAGTATGAAATTCATACCCCGAGTCTGCATATTTCAACCTGTGGCATTCGAAGCACGAAATTGTCTTAGATTTTACACATCTTCCTATGTATCTTTGCCAATACTAACCTGCCAGTTCTCAGGCGGCTCCTCTTTGAACTGCTGTGGTTCCATAGAAGAACCCTCCATCATAGGCGGCTCCAAGTTCATGTCGGGCTCGATCGGCTCCTCCTGGACACACCAGATGACATTAGAATGCAAAAAAACACATTTTACTTATAACCCTACAGGTCCCAGTGTACGTTTTGGTAGGGGAGCCCGATAGGAGATTTTAGTTGTTACTCGAGTGTCAGATTAAGATAGGAGTGATTTCTTGCTACCCGTGGAGTCTACCTTAAAGCAAAGAGAATTGGTTGTAATAAAGACGTAAAAACTAAGAAAAAAACGAACCCCTTGAGTTTGACATCCAAAACAGATGGCGCTGTCCTGCGGCATATGTTTTGCGGTCATTGAATTGTCAAAGGTTATGACAATCAGAGTTACCGCAAAATGTATGGAGTTGTACAGCGCCAACTCGTTTAAGAATAAGAATAAGAATAAGAAACCATTTATTGCCACACAAAATACAATGTTTCACTTAAAAATAATAATAATAGGCATGCGCGGCAAAAGGAACGGACTCAGCGTACGCTGCGTCAGCCATTTTATTACAAATTGATTGCGCAGCGCTGATTTTCAGTCCGTCCCCTTCACTGAACCACATTGATATGACATGCGGGTTAATGGATTTTTTGTTTTATTACCAGAGATAGCTAGTGTATACAATTATAGTACGAAAAAAATAAAGAAATTTTTATTACAAGTGAAAATTTAATATTTTAATTTGGTATTTACTTGATATTGACAACTGGTTACATTTATAACTCAAGTATTTTACTGAATAGGTACAAACAATGCCATAGTCATAAGTTTCGTTCATTGAAACGTACAGCGATAAGTAATAGTACTTTTTGTATGAGAGAATACTTATAAAAAAAAAATTAAAAAAAAATACAAACTTATAAACAACAGGAATACCTAGTAAGTGTCCAAAATATAGCACAACACCATTTTAAATAATTATATTTTTTTTGTTTACATGTCCAAGCACGATATTGTCTTAGATTTGACGCACCTTACTCAATCAATAATATGTATCTTTTCTTAAGGCGTGTTCGTAGGGTCGTGTTCATCTCTCATTCTCACTGGCCGTAAGTGTGAGCGAGACGGTTGTATATCATGTTTTTGAATTTTAAGTAATCGATGAGAATCCTCGAAAATAAAAGTGCGCAGTTTTAGAACCGACTTTAATAAATTTTAGCTTTTGTGCATAAATTAAAAAAAAAGTGCGTTATAGACCTATGTTCGTGATTTTTACGTATTGAGCGAAAGTCAAAAAATCAGGTTTCGAAAGTATGAAGTCACCAGAGAAATGCCTCGATTTCTAATTATTTTTGGCAACCATATTGTGATTCAAAAAAGCTGTACGATTTTTCAATAACTATTCTCTGAACTGAAGCGGTGGTGGCTGAGTGGATATGACGTCCGACTTTCAATCCGGAGGTCGCGGGTTCAAATCCTGGCTCGTACCAATGAGTTTTTCGGAACTTATGTACGAAATATCATTTGATATTTACCACTAGCTTTCCGGTGAAGGAAAACATCGTGAGGAAACCTGCATGCATCTGCGAAGAAATTCAAAGGTGTATGTGAAGTCCCCAATCCGCATTGGGCTAGCGTGGGGACTATAGCCCGAGCCCTCTCGCGCATGAGAGGAGGCCTGTGCCCAGCAGTGGGACGTATATAGGCTGAATTATTATATTCTCTGAACTACGGCACCTTAACCACTTTTAGCCGTCTATGTTGCCGTTGGTTGATGGGGGCTTAGTGGGCAGTTAAAATAAATCGTTAAGTAGATTGTGGAGTTGGTTAGTTTGGTCCACGTTAATGCTAAAAAGGGTGACTCACGCAAGACCGGGCCGGGGCCGGGCCGGAGCGTACGACACTACGGAAGGTGGAGATAAGGAACGAAATCTCCATGTACCAAAAAGTGTCATCAAAAAACTTTAAATAGGTGGCGCTACAATACCTAGAGTACTTGAACAAAAAAATCAAATCATAGACAGCGCAATTCACTCCGTCAATAACGCCTAGGTTCTTAGCTATTCTAGCGCTACTCTGGAGAGATTTGGAACTATTATTTATAGCTAACAGCTGGACACTTTTGCAACAGTTCTACCATAAGAGAAGCCACTCCTCTTAATTCCACACTCCATATACGACACGTAATTTTCTATGACGGCTGATCGGTGATCACGTGGTGCTTACCATAGAAAACGAAGCACCGGAAGCTCCGGCCCGGTCTAGCGTGAGTTATTCTTAATTGTGCTTGTACGCATTTTTTTAATCTGACGGATAATGTGTTCGAACTTGTCTTTGACGACCGGTCTGGCCTAGTGGGTAGTGACCCTGCCTATGAAGCCGATGGTCCCGGGTTCAAATCCTGGTAAGGGCATTTATTCGTGTGATGAGCATGGATATTTGTCCCTGAGTCATGGGTGTTTTCTATGTATTTAAGTATTTATAAATATTTATACATTATATATATCGTTGTCTAAGTACCCTCAACACAAGCCTTATTGAGCTTACTGTGGGACTTAGTCAATTTGTGTAATAATGTCCTATAATAATATTTATTTATTTATATTTTAACTTGTAACCGTCAGATTAAGAAGATGCGTAATTTTTTACATCAAACATTTATTCAGCAAACAGGACAAAGGGGCACTTTTACATATAAATTTTTTACAAGCAATAAAAATAACCAAACATTACAAAATACTATTACAAATATGAAATCAATTAAATATTTCATTTTGTAATTTCATTCATTCATCATAAATTTCGTTCGCCTCTTCTAAAATTGTTAAGCCTATATCTTTAAATCATCGAACTAAAAGAACTATTCTCCAGATCGTAACGTAACTATATCAATTGCAGATTATGTCGATGTGACTGAATCAACCTTCGAGCAACACCGGCTTCCGACACGTCGGAAGGGAGGCCTAAGCGATATCTTACCGTACAAATCTTTCTGCCATTTTTTGTGGGCACGTGCACACAGTCGCACTTCTCACTCACTACATACAAAATCCAACCTGTAATGACGACACAAATACATAGAAAATGACACACGTCAAAGACAAATCTTGCACACGTCGATCTCTTTTTGTGTACGGACGAGTCACAACATGCGCCGCCATAGGCACAGTTGTGCCTATGCTTAGGCAGAGGGGAAATAGTATGAATGCCGTCTCCCTTCCCTGTGTTGCTCGAAGGAATCAACACATCGTAAGTAGCACTTTGCTTGTCCCAACATTTGCCAAATATTATTCCGTAACACTTTTGTTGAGTGCGCCAACACAAAGATACGCCAAATATTTGCCAGGTAAAACGACTGTGGTGTTATTATCAACAAATATTCTACGAATCGCCAAATATTTACTTCATTTAACTTTTGGCGGAAAGGGAAGAATATAAAACCTTATTACTTAGTTTCTGCGATATAAAGACGTTCTGAAGCGTCATCTCAAAGCTTGCGACATTCCATTAGAGCGTTGGGAGGAGCTTGCGGTTCAGAGATCAGAATGGCGCAATAAGGTAAGAGAAGGTGTAGCTACTTTCGAAGAAGCTCGACTTGAACACCTGGACCAAAAGCGCCTTCAACGGAAGTCTCGACCTAAGCCGTCCTACGCATACACATATATAGACCAAGGGCAGCTTTATTGTGCACAGTGCGACCGGGCATTTAAGACCAAGTTCGGTTTCGCGAGCCATATACGTGCTCATCAGAGGAAATTGTAAAGGTCGCCGTTGTCGGATACGACATGGAGGACTATATATATATAAGTAAAGAAAGAGTGGTGACTCCATACATCAGCTTTCTTACCAAAACCCGAGTTATTTCGTATCTAGATGTCGAATAGCGGAATTTATCAGTACTGCTTGTTGACAATAGATGACGCGACGAATGAAAACTCTTAACGCTCAACAATTTTCAGCTAATATTATAACCGGATTAACCGGAACTTTATTTTCAAATCCTGCTTGTAATATTAGTTGTAAATTGTTTTTGCAATACATTTTGCGTCAGTCGCGACACTAGTGACATCTGGTGTCAAGTAGCGGTACTAGCTAGATGTCGACTACGAAATAATTCGCGTCTTGGTAAGAATCCTGATGTATGGACTTACCACTCTTTCTTTTCTTATATTTCTTTATGCTCTTGGGGAGCCAAGAGAACAATTGACAATCGAAACTTAAATATTGTCATATTGTTGTTATGTTATTGTTGTTGTTGTTGTGTATTGTGTTAAATATTGTGTTGTTATTGTTGTGTTATTGTGTATTGTTGTTGTGTGTATTGTAGAGTCACGTGACTCTTCGTAGCTTCTTTCATTTCGATACTTTTTGTCTATTAGTGACCGTTGTAGCTCATGAAATACGGCGTTCCGTAAGCCAACGTAACGTAAAGTCACCTAGAACGATACCAAACTTCGCCTAGTAGCTTAAATGATATAGATAATTATCAAGATAAAGTGGAAAAAAATTCCGCCGTTGATTATAGCGATAATGGACACTTTTCATACGATCGCGATAATCAACGGCGTTTCC
This sequence comes from Cydia pomonella, assembly GCF_033807575.1. Classification (NCBI taxonomy): domain Eukaryota; kingdom Metazoa; phylum Arthropoda; class Insecta; order Lepidoptera; family Tortricidae; genus Cydia; species Cydia pomonella. Next base: position 20,871,989 of record NC_084712.1, on the reverse strand, counting down.
CGTTAGTGTGCCCCAGGCATTACAGATCGACGAAGTCTTGCTGCGGCTCGACGGGCGCGCTTTATCAGGAACTCTGTATCGAATGGCTATCGTCCGTCAACATACCTTGATGAAAGGTGTACTGCGACGAATGCTGGTCGAGGTCGACGAAGTCTTGCTGCGGCTAGACGGGCTCGCTTTATCAGAAACTGTATCGAATGGCTATCGTCCGTCAACATACCTTGATGAAGGTGTACTGCGACGAATGCTGGTCGAGGTCGACGAAGTCTAGCTGCGGCTCGACGGGCTCGCTTTATCAGGAACTCTGTATCGAACGGCTATCGTCTGTCAACATACCTTGATGACAGTAGGGAAAGTATACTGCGACGAATGCTGGTCGAGGTCGACGAAGTCTAGCTGCGGCTCGACGGGCTCGCTTTATCAGGAACTCTGTATCGAACGGCTATCGTCTGTCAACATACCTTGATGACAGTAGGGAAAGTATACTGCGACGAATGCTGGTCGAGGTCGACGAAGTCTTGCTGCGGCTCGACGGGCTCGCTTTATTAGGAACTCTGTATCGAACGGCTATCGTCTGTCAACATACCTTGATGACAGTAGAGAAAGTATACTGCGACGAATGCTGGTCGAGGTCGACGAAGTCTTGCTGCGGCTCGACGGGCTCGCTTTATTAGAAACTCTGTATCGAACGGCTATCGTCTGTCAACATACCTTGATGACAGTAGGGAAAGTATACTGCGACGAATGCTGGTCGAGGTCGACGAAATCTTGCTGCGGCTCGACGGGCTCCCGCTTTATAAGGAACTCCGATGTGTCGAACGGCTCTACTGTTGAATCGTCTTCTGTGGGAATCACAATTTAAAAATGTTAAAACTACACAAGGTATTGGAGGACTTTAACAGGATCCATTAGTGTTCATTTCGCCATACAAACGTTCTCGACGTTTTCCTCGCGGCATTTGGCCCTAGATTTTTTTTAAGTTTAAGTGAAAAAAAGATAATGAGATATGAAAAATAGTCACCTGGGCGAACAGAAAGCTGAACCATGGTATCATCGTTTGTCTCCACTTCTTCTAGCCCCGAGCTGCCGCTGTCCGAGTATTGCAGATCTGCGTCAAGAGACACTAAAATAAAGTAATAGAAGAATACTTTTGTAGAAACGATATTGTTACTTGCTATTATTACCTGCCTACCTGTTAACCTTTGTGATGGTGGGTTCAACAACCTGATGTTCTCGCATGTATGGTTTCATCAAATTGGACGCATTCCTAGGGGGTGCCACTGCTACACATTATTTTGTAATAACCTGCTAGACATTAGTTTCTATCAACTGAGCTGAGGGTCTAAAATAAGTGATGCAACCATAAATATATGAATATAAGGAGATCGGACATGCCGGCCGATTTCTATTGAGTTCGCCTGTCGCAAGTTCTTTATATTATATTATAGGACATAGGACATTATAGGACATTATTACACAAATTGACTAAGTCCCACAGTAAGCTCAATAAGGCTTGTGTTGAGGGTACTTAGACAACGATATATATAATATATAAATATTTATAAATACTTAAATACATAGAAAACACCCATGACTCAGGAACAAATATCCATGCTCATCACACAAATACATGCCCTTACCAGGATTTGAACCCGGGACCATCAGCTTCGTAGGCAGGGTCACTACCCACTAGGCCAAACCGGTCGTCAAACCACAAGTCATTCGCGCATCACGCTCAAATATGCAAGTGATAAAGACGAACGAATGAACGAAGGTTGGCGATGTGGTTCCCGGTATGTCCTCTGTACTATGAGACAATTTCGCGTAGAGTTTATCGTTTTGTACCCGCTCCATTGCGGCGTAAACACTTGGCTTTTCAATAATGTAACTTGTTCAGCAGCAGTGTAGGTAATGCAATATGTTGAATATTGTTGAAATGATTCAAGCGACAGTTTGTATGCATGAAAGACGGAATATTAGGTTGAATTTGTTGTTTTATTAGAAATAAATAGTATTTATCGTATTAACATGTGAAAAGTGATTCCATTGGAGTGGAAATTAATCAAATCACTACGATGTGGGCAGGCTCGCAGCAAAACTCGTCATTTTGGGTAAAAACGGAATATTCTCTATATCTCAGCATTCGTGCACACTCGGTAACAACTGACAGTGAACTAGCGGCAGTGTATGCCCATTGAGCTAACTACTGCGACGCAGCCAACGGCGGCTTGCCCTCTCTCTACTAATTCTATGCTCTGAGGATCCAATGTTTACAGCTTTTTGAGACCATTATTCTTATATTTATTTACGAATTACAAACAGTACAAACTTTTTTGAAGGAAGCAGGTTTATTTGCAATGTATCAGGGAAGCATACCAAGTCATTAGATATTGGTTACTGTTTTTTTTAGAAGTAAAATCATGTCACATTAATGCAAAGGTACAGCCCAATACAGTATCATACAGTAGGATTTTAAGTAAAATAGACAAGAACAGAATGAGAATATAAGCAATCGTATGAAGTAAAGTTGAGTTGTCTACCTTCTTCCAAACTGTTCTGGTCTTTCCTTGGTCGACCCCGCTTCCTTGGAGTGGCACCTAAGAAAAAAATACTAATATAAGTTGTTAGGCTTCGTGTATTTTCATAAATTATAATTGATGAGAAATTATAAATTATGAGTGAGATGAAATGAACGTATTTGTATTTAAGTGTTTAGAGCCTTGAAATTTAGCATGAAAATAGAACTTAACGAGCCGCCGCAGGAAAAAATACTAAAAAACATGTAGTTGTCGTTTAAGTGTAACAGTACATTACTATAGAGGCCGGGAAACGTAGGGTTGCAGGCCAAGTAGATATATACGGCTGAGCGTAGCGAAGCTGGATAGAGATACGCGGCCGGCAACCCCGTTTCTCGCCGAGATATGTATAGTGCTTTTCTCAAACTTGCAATTAAAACAAAAAATTGTAGTCAATTTGTTTTGTGGCGACCTACTCGGCTCGCCACTCTACCAGCGGTGTACACCGCCGTTGCTTAGCAACAAATATGCACAACAAATCACAGTACCAAGCTAACTGAAGCTAGTTGATGGTTGGATGCCAAGACGTTGTGTCACAATTTGACGTTAAAAAACAAAAGAAGGTTGCTTTACAGTCCTAGGTGTGTAAGGCAGTATGAAATTCCTTTACATATCATCTTCACTCATGCCACCTGATATGTAGTATTTCCGGACCTAATTTGACGTAAGTCATGTCATCATTTCATAGCAAGTTTGAGAAAAAAAGCATTATTATACCATCAACTGAAGTGCTGGGTGGCTTGTACTTCCTCGGGCGGCCGCGGCCGCGCTTCTCGTCGCTGGGCGGCGGCGGCTCCTCGGGCTCGTCGGACTGCTCGGCCTCCTCTAACATCTTCTGCTGGACGCGGGCTATGTTCGCCTCCAGTTGACTCACGTTCTCGCCGAACTGTTTTGGAAATTATGAGCGTTTTTTGGGGTTCCGTACCCAAAGGATAAAACGAGACCCTATCACTAAGATTCCGCTGTCCGTCCGTCTGTCACCAGGCTGTATCTCTTGAACCATGATAGCCGCTATAACAACAAATACTAAAAAGTGGCCCAGTGCGAGTCGGACTCGCCCATGAAGGGTTCCGTAGCATTTATGACGTATTAAAAAAAACTACTTACTGGATCTCTGGTGGAAGTTTGGATGGTAATGTACATCATATTATATTTTTTTTAGTTTTATCATTCTCTTATTTTAGAAGGTACAGGGCACATTTTACCACTTTGGAAATGGTTCTCGCACAAACTATTCAGTTTAGGAAAATCTAATATTAGAAACCTGAATATCATTTTTGAAGACCTATCCATAGATACCCCACACGGATTGGTAAATAATTTTGAGTTTCAGTTCTCTAAGTATGGGGAACTCACAAAAAAACTTGCTTTTTATTTCTATTTTTGTGTGAAAATCTTAGCCGTTCGCCTACGCCTTCGGCTCCGGCACACATTGTAACTCACGCCACTCGCCTTTTTTGACCCTTCTTATACAACTGTTGCATAAAAAACTATAATGTTCAACCAATCAAATACAAAACCGCCTGGATCTGTCACTGAACGACCTGACTTTAACCTACGTTATGATCTCCATGATCATGTAATGTTTTCATCTACGCTCAACTGCCTTAGGGAGCCATTTGAGGGTAGATTTTGTTTACTTTTATTTAAATACCTAAAGATACAGAGTATAGCTTCAATCCATATATTTTGACGACCGGTTTGGCCTAGTGGGTAGTGACCCTGACTACGAAGCCAATGGTCCCGGGTTCAAATCCTGGTAAAGGCATTTATTCGTGTGATGAGCATGGATATTTGTTCCTGAGTCATGGGTGTTTTCTATGTATCTAAGTATTTATATATATATTCATATATTATATATATCGTTGTCTAAGTACCCTCAACACAAGAATTATTGGGCTTACTGTCGGGCTTAGTCAATATGTGTAATAATGTCCTATAATATTTATTTATTTATTGATATTTTTATAGCGATTATTGTCAAGTATTTCTACTTGAATCAAATCTTGTAAGTTCGATTTTAACTTATCCTTCACAAGGTCTTGTGTAGGAGTTTAAAGACGAACAAAGTAAAGGTATTACTATAGATAATACAACCACAAAACACCGACCTGCTCAAGCGCTTCTTGCGTAACCTTCAAAATGGCCTCAGCCTGCCTCGTGAACTGCGAGTTGAGTCCGTTGTAGGCCTTGCAGTTGTCCACAATAAGTTGAATGTCGCGCAGGAACTCCGCGCGGCTGTGGTATTTATGAGCTGTGGATAAAACACACCGTAGATATCTAATTAACGACAAGACCAATACCGAAAAAAAAAATTGCAATATCAATATGCCTTGTGTAAAAATTATGTATTATATTTTGAATTATTAATTTGATTATTTCTATTTATTTGGTTATTGTGGAATATTATTATTATTGTTATGTATTATCTATTCTAATTTTTAATTATTAATAATTTCATTGTAATTACTTTTTGTATACGAGTAGGTGCTAACATAATCTAAGGAATTGTAACTAACATTTTTCTTTATGGGCCCCGGCCTGAAATAAACGGAAATTTAATTTAATTTAATATCTAGTCGAACAGTGAAAATTATTATACAATCCTTCTTCCTCGCGTTGTCCCGGCATTTTGCCACGGCTCATGGGAGCCTGGGGTCCGCTTGACAACTAATCCCAAGATTTGGCATAGGCACTATAATCTGTATCTTTAGGTATTTATATAAAAAGTAAACAAACATAAGAGAGTCTAGTATTACGATAACGTGCATGAAACACTAACCTTGTATCTTCTTCCCCATAGTTTCCATATCAATAGGCTTCTTGATGACGTTATAGTAGTCCTTGACTTGTTTCTTGTTAACTGGCTTGAGGAACGGCCAGGCCTCGGGCATCACCTTCAGCTTGGTTGTGAGCAAGTTCTCGAGAATGAACGACAGCGCCACCTATGACAAGAAAAAATATTAACCACTAAACCAAAAATGTTCATCTGAGTATACTGATCTGCGGTGGCAGCATGGTTGCATTTTTATCACTTGTCACTATGCCTGTCACTGTCGCACTTACATACTTGTTAGAACGTGACAGCCATGGTGACAAATGATAAAGAGCCGACCATCTTAGCCCTACTGAGGCATTGAGGCACGATAACAGACAGACTGATGCTGATCTAGATTTTTATAAGCTTTTTTTTTAACTTGCCATGTTAGTATGTACCTTTTTTTTGACGGGTCACCCCATAAAGTAGAAAATCATATTTATTTCTATGTATGATAAATTTTTCAATTCATTTCTATTTATGATATAATTATCAAAGTCACCATTAAACGGTCCTGTCTTTTTTAGGGTTCCGTACCAAAACGGGACCCTATTACTAAGACTCCGCTGTCCGTCCGTCCGTCCGTCCGTCTGTCACAAGGCTGTATCTCATGAACCGTGATAGAAACGTGACCGTTGAAATTTTCACAGATGATGTATTTCTGTTGCCGCTATAACAACAAATACTAAAAAGTAAGGAACCCTCGGTGGGCGGTTTTTTAAAGTGTAGTTCTATCATATATAAATATAAGTAAAGAAAGAGTGGTAACTCCATACATCAGTATTCTTACCAGAACGCGATTTGTTTCGTAGTCGACATCTAACGTCAAATAGTATTCCAGCTTGATTCGTCCTTGAATCGCTGTCAGACTTCGGTTTAGTAGGAAGTTTATTTTCTGTACGGCAGTACTATAACTTATTCTGTTCTGTGGTCTGTCTCTATAGGTCTTCAAGACCCACTTTTTGAAAAACGTAATATTTTCGAAAATAACCGATCAAAACGAAAAAGAAATTATGCCCCGCCCCTCTAACTTTTGAACCATGGGTCCAAAAAAATATGAAAAAAATCGTGAGAGTAAAGCTATGTAAAGAGTTTCAAGGATTACTATACCTAATCTGATCGGTTGAGCCGTTTGTGAGTTTTTGCAAAAAAACTATTTTGACGTACAGTCATCATCAGATATACCGGAGCGGCCGAGGTGCTCGAAAACATCTGAACACGCCTCTATTGTCAAGGCGTTAGGTGCGTGTTCACATATTTTTGACCACCTCGGCCGCTCCGATATATCTGATGGCGACGAGCTACGGAACCCTACACTGAGCATGGCCCTACATGCTCGTGGCCGGTTTTTTTCAGTTTTAGAATTGCCAAGACACATGATTAGTTTAAATATTACCTGATCATTGTCATCCAGCAGCGGATTAATTTGTTTCTCCAACTTCATCAGCTGTTCCTCTTTCTCTGCCAGTTTCTCTACGCATCGCTGCAGCATTCGCTGTGCAGCCACCGTCAGACTACTTGTCGCACCTAAAGACAAAAATACAATACAATACAATACAAATCACGACCTCAGAACAAGTACATGGAAACACATGACCATAGAGGTAAACAACAGGCGGCTTTATCGCTAAAGAGCGAATAAAATTGAATTGAAGAAGTATTGGGACCGTGCGAAGTGCATGGTGGGGGTAAGTAAAGCGATCCCAGCGCATAAGGTGGTAAAAATTTGAACTAACTGCGGATAGCGTCTTTAACATTTCGTACAATTATATGGCTCGAAATGAAACATTGATTTACGATTACTCCTGAAATATTCGTTTAAATTGTATGGTGTAAGGGACCATTGTAAGCTGTATGAAATGCTTAATATAACTAACGTATTTATTTTGATAATTGTTAATTGTTAAGATTAAAAAAAAAAAAAAAAAATTATCGTTGTGGCAACACTATTTCGTTCATTCGCTTTTTGGAAACCGTGTGTCACATTTGCTCTCTATAAGTTTCGCACCAAAAGCTGCCTATTTGCTGGCTTTCGTTAGTTATCTCGGTAAATCGGAGTAATCGTGCTTGAAATTATTGAAAAATTAAGTTTTGTGCCTTGAGATCGGACGGAGGGACGCTGGAGTTGCGGTATATTCAGGCGTGCAGGTAACCTTAGAGGTCTGGTAAGTGCACGAGCTGGTCTCCGGGGCCCTCGCCGCCTGAAAGAGGAGCTGACGACCCCTCTAAACCCAGGTTAGTGCCTAAAATCTGAATTTCAAGGCAATTAAAGCATTATTTTGTAGAATTGCATTCTTGTAATATTTATTTTCGATTGAATCCCCCCAAAATTTACAGTCCACTGTTTCGAAATCGCACATTTATTATTTGGTCCCACGACCCGGAGCTTGTAAAGAGCCTGTGGATATTTCGTTTGTCGTTTTTAAAAGCAAATCCACATTAATTTGGTGTAAAATCTTTCGTTTCGTGTTTCCACCAAAAATTGAGGGTAAGCTTATAAAATTATAAATTTCTTTCGTGTCCGTGTATTCCACAGATTCATATTTCGTTTTCACAGATTTAGTGCGTTGAGTGAATTGGAACGCACCATAGACTAGTGAAGTGACAGTGACATTTGACGTTTCGTATTTTTTTTGTTGTATCTCGAAAATATTGAGTTTAAGTTTAAATATTTCTTATTTTGATTATTTCGCGTAGTTTCTGTTCGAAAAATGAGTGACGATGAAAAGGGAATTGCCGATATGTCGCGTGTAGCGCGGGATTACGCAGTTTTTAGGCTGGAGCATATAGAAGCTTCAAATTTGCTAGGATATGTGGAACAAGACTTGCTGGATATATCGAAGGAGTTTCACAAAGCTCAAATCAAAATGTTAGCCAGCCTAAGCCCTGCCCAGAGGCAGTCGGAGTGTGCGATAACACGAGATTTTGAAGTCAAGTTGAAAGCGGTACAAACTAGGTTACGTTCACAGTCGTCAAGTGGCGCTAAACCAGTGGAAGTCACATCACCACTAACGCTCGCACATCTACCTAAAATTACAATTAAACCGTTTGACGGGAAACTTGAAAGTTGGGTGGCATTTCGTGACTTATTCGATTCACTTATTCATCGGCGTAACATACCACAGGTAGAAAAAATGCATTATTTATTAACAAGCTGTCAAGGTCATGCTTATGATTTAATAAAGGGGTTTCCCTTGTCCGATGATAATTATGAAAACGCTTATCAAACTTTAGTCAAGCACTATGATAAGAAACGACAAATTGCCATAGTATATTATGAGAAATTATTAAACCTAGAACCTATGAAAAATAAATATGACATTGACAGAGTAGTTCGAACATTTAGTGAAAATCTAGATATTTTATCCAAATTTGAATTACCTGATAAAAACTTTATGTTATTTTATCTGCTGTGGTCCAAATTAGATATTAATACCCGCGAGGCCTTTGAGTTACAACTGGAAACAAATGTAGACATTCCAAAGTTTGAAGATTTGCAATCATTTATTGAAAAACGAGGTCAAGCCCTCGAAAACTCTAACAGTAAATTAAAAGTGCCTGCGGTGAATAGTAAACCTGTCGCTAGTGTTAATAAAAATAAATCTTCACTTATGGTGCCTTCAGCATCTGTGTTAAATTGTCCAATGTGTGCAGTTGCGGGCCATGAGCTGGAAAAATGTCCCAGTTTTTTAGAATTAAAGCCAACTGACAGATTTTACAAGGTGAAAGAAAATAAACTTTGTATTGTGTGCCTAAAGCCATCCCATAGTATGAAGAATTGTAGGTCAACTCTTCGCTGTGATAAATGTAGTTATCAACACCACTCATTGCTTCATTTTGAAAAAATTGATGAAGGTGGTCAAGGGTCAAAGTCCACTTCTCAGTTGACAACATTATCAGTGCATACTCATGACACTCCAGTAGTTTTTTCTACTGCTGTTGCTCGCATTAGGGATTGCACGGGACAGTTGGTGCCCGTTCGGATTCTTTTTGATTGTGCCTCGGCTTGCAACTTTATAACCAAGTGGTGTGCAGACCGGCTTGGGTTATCGATAACCAAGTGTCACCAATCTGTCAATGGTATCGAAAGCATATCAACAGCTCCACTCGGGTCTGTTGTGTGTGAAATATTTCCTTCAAAAGGAAATAATAAATTTTCATTTGAAGCCTTTGTGCTATCAAAGATTTGTCCAGATATGCCATATGATCAATTGGATACTTCAGCATGGACTCATCTAAAGGATCTGGACCTTGCGGATCCTCAATATTGTCAGCCAGGACCTATCGATATTTTAATTAATGTGGGTCTTATGGTCTCATCCCTTCAACCTGGTTTATTGAAGGGTGAGGAAGGTCAACCCGCAGCGGTCAACTCTATCTTTGGTTGGCTAGTGATGGGTGACTGTGGTATTGATATTAAACATTCTCGTTGTCGTTCTCGCAATAATCCTTCTGAAACCAGCAAGGATTGTTATCTCGTTTCGTCGCTCTCTGTAAGAGAGAACAGTAAGCAGTCCTGGGACATAAGAAATGTCGTAAGTCCTAGTACTGTTATACCTAATAACAATTTATCGTGTCGATTAGGTGACAGCTCCTTGAGAAATTACAAGGAGTGTCTTCTCGTTTCGTCTGTATCTTTGGACAATAGTATCAAGAAGTTTTGGGAAGTAGAAAATGTCGTTAGCCCAAATGCTGTTACTTTGGCAAAAGATGATTTGTCGTGTGAAAACCTTATGGGTGCAAAATATTGTCGGAATCCCGAAGGAAGAATGGTGGTCCCATTAACTTTCGATGGCCTTCAGGATCGGCCCCGGTTTTCTAATTCTCGGGAAATCGCACTTAAGCGACTTCTACATTTAGAAAAGAAGTTTAATATGAACTCTGATTTTAGGACAGCGTATGTCAACTTTATGGATGACTATTTGGAAAACGGTCATATGGAGGAGGTTAAGGCCCCTTCGTCGTATGAAGGCGCCTTTTACTACATTCCCCACCACGGAATTTTACGCCCTGATTCGGTTTCTACCCCTTTGAGGACCGTGTATGACGCAAGTGCCAAGGATGGTCATGGAAAGTCTCTCAATGACACTCTTCTGCCAGGCCCAAAGTTGCAAAAGAATATTTTCGATTTATTAATTCGGTTTCGTTGGCATGCTGTCGTGTTCACTGGGGACATCAAACAAATGTACCGCCAGTTTTTGGTTGATAAGCAAGACTGCGATTATCAACGCATACTTTGGCGGCCATCTCCCTCTGAACCTGTTAAGGACTTTCGTTTGCTTACAGTCACTTACGGCGTGTCATGCGCGCCCTACCAAGCATTGTGGTGTATCTCGAAACTTGCGCAGGAGTTTATCGATACCGCTCCTTTGGGTGCTGCAGTTCTCAACAGGGACACCTATGTCGATGACATCGTGTCAGGCGCAGATTCGGTAGAGAATGCGATACTTATTCGTGACGAGTTAATTAAAATCTTAACTTCTGCTCGTCTGCATTTAAGAAAATGGACTTCCAACGATCAGGGGTTCCTTGTAGATTTGTCGGATTCCGATTTATACTCGGAACATTTTCGTAATTTCGAGGACGTTCATGACGTCTCATTAAAGATTTTAGGTTTGCTGTGGCAACCTAAATCTGACACATTTTCATTTAAAACCTCTAACGTAGAGTGTCGTTGCACTAAACGGTCAATTCTATCAGAGATCGCTCGGATCTTTGATCCTTTAGGTTTCCTGTCGCCAGTGGTCTTCCTTGCGAAATATTTGATGCAGCTCTTGTGGTCTTCCGGTCTCCACTGGGATGAGGATGTCCCTGAACCTATCGCTGAAGAGTGGCTCAAATTAAAATCTCAGCTGTCGTGTTTGAGCTCACTGTCCATACCTCGTCGAATGGTTTTGTCCCATGACATTCAAATACATGGCTTTTGTGATGCCTCGGAACGAGGATATTGCGCAATCGTTTTTTTTCGCATGGTTAACGATGACGAAGAAATTATCGTTCGTCTTTGTTGTGCAAAAAGTAAAGTCTCTCCGCTCCGTCGGCTGTCCATTGCTCGATTGGAATTATTGGCGGCAGTGTTGTTGGCGGACCTCGTAGCGTCAGTTCGTCATGCGTTGAAGGACTTCCATTATGATGCTAAAACATATGCTTGGTCAGACTCAACCGTGGTTTTGACATGGATTCGATCATGCCCATCGCGATGGAAAACATTTGTCGCTAACCGGACTGCGGCGATTCAAGAGCAAATTGCTCCCGATTGTTGGCACCATGTTTCTACTGGTGATAATCCGGCGGATCACGGATCTCGTGGGTTACTTCCCGCTGTTTTATTGCAGTGCAAGTCATGGTGGGCGGGACCTGCATGGTTGTCTTGTCCTGAAGAGGATTGGCCAAGGCGTCTCTCTCAAAGTGATGGGGCTGCATTCGAAGAGGAAAAGGTCTTGACATTGTTCAGTGCCCTAAATTCGGATTTTATCGAACAAATTTTGTCGAAATATTCATCGTTTCGTCGTATCGTTAATATATTAGCATATTGCTTTCGTTATCTTCATAATTTGAAGAACCCCGCATCGAGAACCTCGACACACACTCTGTCGACGTGTGAAATCAATTCGGTGATACGATTTCTCGTAAGGCATGTCCAGGAGCATGTCTTTTCGACTGAAATTCGTCTTATCCAAAAGGGTTCAACTAACTCACTTCACAAGCCTCTTCGGAAATTGAATCCATTCATTGACGAAGAGGGTTTGTTGAGGGTGGGCGGACGGTTAACCCATAACCACACGCTCGACTATGAGAGGAAGCACCCCATGTTGTTGCCTCGTGAACATCGGCTCACGGCATTGGTGATCGAGGAATATCACCGCAGGTTTTCCCACCCGGGGCTACAAACCCTGCACAACCTTCTTGCCCAGGACTTTTGGATCCTTTCGCCCAAGCGTGCGATTTATTCTGTCGTCTCGTCATGTCTCAGATGCTTTCGGGTGCGCCCACAAATGGCCCCACCCCCTCTCATGGGAGACCTACCGTCATTTCGTATAAGCCAGTTGAAACCCTTCTCGTCTGCTGCAGTCGATTATGCTGGCCCTTTCAATGTTTCGTTGGGTAGGGCAAGAGGCAGCAAATCTTACAAGGCATATATTTGTGTTTTCGTGTGTACTGCCACTAAGGCAATTCACTTTGAACTCGTCTCTGAGCTTACATCAGAGGCTTATTTGGCAGCCCTGCGCCGGTTCATCTCTCGACGCGGTCGTTGCTCGAGAATTATATCGGACCAAGGTCGAAACTTTGTAGGTGCCAGCAACCTGCTCAAAGACTTAATGGCTGAAGCTTCCCAAAGGGAACAAATAGAATTTGTGTTCAACCCGCCAGGTAGTCCACATTTCTCTGGCTTAGCCGAAGCTGGAGTAAAATCGGTAAAGACTCATCTGTCGCGTGTAATAGGCTTACAACGTCTGACATATGAAGAATTTTACACGGTCTTGACTCAACTTGAATCTATGCTGAACTCAAGGCCTCTGTGCCCAGTCAGTTCAGACCCTAATGACCTTTCGGTGTTGACCCCTGGTCATTTCCTCACATTGGAGCCCCTCACAATATTGCCAGAAAGCAATCTAACTGATGTTAAAATAGGTCCGCTTCAAAGGTGGAAATTACTCCAAAAAATCCATCAGGATTTTTGGCGTAAGTGGCACTTAGAATATTTGCACACTTTACAACAACGCCATAAATGGTTTAATAAACAACCTCATGTAAAGGTCGGGACTCTTGTTCTCATTGCTAATGAGCAATGTAGTCCACTCAATTGGGCCTTAGGCCGTATCGTACAACTGCATCCCGGTACTGACGGGATTTGCCGTGTCGCCACCATCCGCACAGCCACTGGTCAATATAAACGCCCAGTTGTGAAACTGTGCCCCCTACCTCTTCACCATTAACCAATTACCCTTTTCGAGTCACTCAGGTCGGGCCTATTTTAGGTTAAATTATTTCAAAATAAACTCAACTGTGTGACAAACTCTAAAGATTATAATAATTTCGTAGATATAATTTCGTGAAGTAGATATAATAATTTTGTAGATAGCTTAATAATCTCAAAAATACCGGGTGTATTTTTGGTGGGCGGAAATGTTAAGATTAAAAAAAATGTTAATAATATATCCATGTAAATAGCTTTGCAAATGCCACATATTACGTGATCTTTTTCTAGAAGTTACGAAGTTATCCTTAAAAGATAGACATTTAACATCGCGGACTTTTTTGTAGACCTATGAATGAGAAACAACCCCACCATACATTGTGTTGTTAAAGCTCAAACGAATTAGGCAGCGTTTTCGATTATTATTAATATTCGAATTTTTATTTTTATATTTTTTTAAGTAAATGATAATTTAAAGCTAAAAATACATGCAATACCACTCGATTGTTTTTATTTATTTAAAGATAAAATTCCTTTATTGTCAGAAATGTGTACATTTAGATGTTGTGGGCTTCGAGCAACACCGGCTTGCGACAGAGCGTAAGCGATATCTTACCGAACAAATCAATCTGCCATTTCTTGTAGGGGGGAAACGTGCACACAGTCGCACTTCTCACTTACTACATACAAAATCCAATCTGTAATGAAGACTCAATTACATAGAAAATGACACACGTCAAAGACAAATCTTGCTTTGTGTACGGACGAGTCACAACTTGCACCGCCATAGGTACAGTTGTACCTATGCTTCGGCAGAGGGGAAATAGTATGAATGCCGTCTCCCTTCCCAGTGTTGCTCGAAGGTTGTGGGTAAAATAAAGTCCAACAGCTTGCCGATTTCGGACGTACAATAATAAACTTAAAACTAGTCAAATATACTAAAACATTAACAACAATACTATTTATACCCATAAAATATTCATTTAGATTGTAGAAACTTTTTATTAATAGCCATTTGATAAAAGACACAAATATACGCGTGACAGAGTGGTTTAAGAGCGAGACAGACAATTTTTGACACAGCTCCATATTATGGAGTCGTGAGATACAGCACAAACCATGAGGTACAGGTAATAGATGATCCTAAGATTTCGCACGCAATAATAAGGGCTTGTGCACAAATCACGCGAGGTTCGATAAGGGGGGGCGAAAAAATCACGACAGATCACGTTGGGGGAGAGGGGGTATAGCCAAGAACCTCACCAAATATCACCAAAGGGGAGGGAGGGCAAACAGTGTTACGGAGCGGTTATGAGAAAAATAATGTAATAATAAGAAAAGACCCAGGTACGCGGTACAGGACCGAGAAAAGTGGCGCTGTCTTGTGTCGGAGGCCAAGTCTCATTTTGGGTCGCTGAGCCAACGGAGTAAGTAAGTAGGTAAGTAGTAATAAGAAATGTGTTAACAGACCCGACCCTACCTTAATAATAATATGTTCTAATCTAAAGTAGGTAGTGTAGGAGCAGTCAGCGAAAAACAAAGTTGTGGTACATTATTTGCAAACCAAATTGACGACCGGGGTCGTAATCCTTCTAATTCACACTTGCATAGTCATAGCACGAGTAAAAGAGATGGTAATATGATCTCAGTCGTCATTTCGATCACTACTATAGTCCCCTACCAACTAAAAAAATATATATATATATATATATATCACATTGTAAAGTGAGACGTATTACCGTTGTACAAGGTCGAATTCTCGACGATCTGGTTGACGTCAGCAAGGAAATCCTCTCGGCTATGGTAGTGCTTCTGGCGAAGGTTATCGCGGATAGTCTGCAGGTCCATCGGGCGAGACACGATATGGTAGTAATCCGCTACCAGCTGGACAAATTAGGAAAGTTTTGTTATTATACTTCGCAATATATTTTGGTAAAAGGTGTGAATATTTACTTGATAGCATATCGTTCGTCGCAAGATGTAAAATAGAGTATATTTTTGTTCCTGTCGTTCTTCATTCGTAATATGTATAGGGAGCGTGCATGAACTGTAGGAGGCAGCACAGGAGCAGTCAGATTTTTTGCGCGAGGCGTAAATGTGATGTTTATTGTTCCGATGTAGCCCACAAGATGGCAGAACCTACTATGCACAAGAAAACACGTGACGTGTAAATGTACATGTTTATGGTTCCGATTCAGGCCACAAGATGGCAGACCCTCCAACGCGCACGGTCCCTATAGTCTTGTAACAGCGACGAGAGAGTGACCAGCGGATCTGTCCTTCGTTCGGCCGCTCGTTTTAAGAAGTAGTCACAAGACTCGTTCGCTTATAACGACCAGAAAAGGCTTTGAAAATGAAAGTTACCTTAGGATTGACGGGTAGTAAGAACGGTTGCACGTCGGGTAGATGGCGCATGTGGCTGAGCACGTCCTCCAGCAGCGAGGCCAGAGTGACCAGCGGATCTGTCCTTCGTTCGGCCGCTCGTTTTAAGAAGTAGTCACAAGACTCGTTCGCTTATAACGACCAGAAAAGGCTTTGAAAATGAAAGTTACCTTAGGATTGACGGGTAGTAAGAACGGTTGCACGTCGGGTAGATGGCGCATGTGGCTGAGCACGTCCTCCAGCAGCGAGGCCAGAGTGACCAGCGGATCTGTCCTACGCTAGCCCGGTCGTTTTAGGAAGTAGTCATAAGACTCGATAATTTAGATCAGTTACCTTAGGATTGACGGGTAGTAGGAACGGCTGCACGTCGGGTAGATGGCGCATGTGGCTGAGCATGTCCCCCAGCAGCGAGGCCAGAGTGACCAGCGGATCTGTCCTACGCTAGCCCGGTCGTTTTAGGAAGTAGTCATAAGACTCGATAATTTAGATCAGTTACCTTAGGATTGACGGGTAGTAGGAACGGCTGCACGTCGGGTAGATGGCGCATGTGGCTGAGCATGTCCCCCAGCAGCGAGGCCAGAGTGACCAGCGGATCTGTCCTACGCTAGCCCGGTCGTTTTACGAAGTAGTCACAAGACTTGATAATTTAGATCAGTTACCTTAGGATTGACGGGTAGTAGGAACGGCTGCACGTCGGGTAGATGGCGCATGTGGCTGAGCATGTCCCCCAGCAGCGAGGCCAGAGTGACCAGCGGATCTGTCCTACGCTAGCCCGGTCGTTTTACGAAGTAGTCACAAGACTTGATAATTTAGTTCAGTTACCTTAGGATTGACGGTTAGTAGGAACGGCTGCACGTCGGGTAGATGACGCATGTGGCTGAGCATGTCCCCCAGCAGCGAGGCCAGAGTGACCAGCGGATCTGTCCTACGCTAGCCCGGTCGTTTTACGAAGTAGTCACAAGACTTGATAATTTAGTTCAGTTACCTTAGGATTGACGGGTAGTAGGAACGGCTGCACGTCGGGTAGATGGCGCATGTGGCTGAGCATGTCCCCCAGCAGCGAGGCCAGAGTGACCAGCGGATCTGTCCTACGCTAGCCCGGTCGTTTTACGAAGTAGTCACAAGACTTGATAATTTAGTTCAGTTACCTTAGGATTGACGGGTAGTAGGAACGGCTGCACGTCGGGTAGATGACGCATGTGGCTGAGCATGTCCCCCAGCAGCGAGGCCAGAGTGACCAGCGGATCTGTCCTACGCTAGCCCGGTCGTTTTACGAAGTAGTCACAAGACTTGATAATTTAGTTCAGTTACCTTAGGATTGACGGGTAGTAGGAACGGCTGCACGTCGGGTAGATGACGCATGTGGCTGAGCATGTCCCCCAGCAGCGAGGCCAGAGTGACCAGCGGATCTGTCCTACGCTAGCCCGGTCGTTTTACGAAGTAGTCACAAGACTTGATAATTTAGTTCAGTTACCTTAGGATTGACGGGTAGTAGGAACGGCTGCACGTCGGGTAGATGACGCATGTGGCTGAGCATGTCCCCCAGCAGCGAGGCCAGAGTGACCAGCGGATCTGTCCTACGCTAGCCCGGTCGTTTTACGAAGTAGTCACAAGACTTGATAATTTAGTTCAGTTACCTTAGGATTGACGGGTAGTAGGAACGGCTGCACGTCGGGTAGATGGCGCATGTGGCTGAGCACGTCCTCCAGCAGCGAGGCCAGAGTGACCAGCGGATCTGTCCTACGCTAGCCCGGTCGTTTTACGAAGTAGTCACAAGACTTGATAATTTAGTTCAGTTACCTTAGGATTGACGGGTAGTAGGAACGGCTGCACGTCGGGTAGATGACGCATGTGGCTGAGCATGTCCCCCAGCAGCGAGGCCAGAGTGACCAGCGGATCTGTCCTACGCTAGCCCGGTCGTTTTACGAAGTAGTCACAAGACTTGATAATTTAGTTCAGTTACCTTAGGATTGACGGGTAGTAGGAACGGCTGCACGTCGGGTAGATGACGCATGTGGCTGAGCATGTCCCCCAGCAGCGAGGCCAGAGTGACCAGCGGATCTGTCCTACGCTAGCCCGGTCGTTTTACGAAGTAGTCACAAGACTTGATAATTTAGTTCAGTTACCTTAGGATTGACGGGTAGTAGGAACGGCTGCACGTCGGGTAGATGACGCATGTGGCTGAGCATGTCCCCCAGCAGCGAGGCCAGAGTGACCAGCGGATCTGTCCTACGCTAGCCCGGTCGTTTTACGAAGTAGTCACAAGACTTGATAATTTAGTTCAGTTACCTTAGGATTGACGGGTAGTAGGAACGGCTGCACGTCGGGTAGATGGCGCATGTGGCTGAGCACGTCCTCCAGCAGCGAGGCCAGAGTGACCAGCGGATCTGTCCTACGCTAGCCCGGTCGTTTTACGAAGTAGTCACAAGACTTGATAATTTAGTTCAGTTACCTTAGGATTGACGGGTAGTAGGAACGGCTGCACGTCGGGTAGATGACGCATGTGGCTGAGCATGTCCCCCAGCAGCGAGGCCAGAGTGACCAGCGGATCTGTCCTACGCTAGCCCGGTCGTTTTACGAAGTAGTCACAAGACTTGATAATTTAGTTCAGTTACCTTAGGATTGACGGGTAGTAGGAACGGCTGCACGTCGGGTAGATGACGCATGTGGCTGAGCATGTCCCCCAGCAGCGAGGCCAGAGTGACCAGCGGATCTGTCCTACGCTAGCCCGGTCGTTTTACGAAGTAGTCACAAGACTTGATAATTTAGTTCAGTTACCTTAGGATTGACGGGTAGTAGGAACGGCTGCACGTCGGGTAGATGGCGCATGTGGCTGAGCACGTCCTCCAGCAGCGAGGCCAGAGTGACCAGCGGATCTGTCCTACGCTAGCCCGGTCGTTTTACGAAGTAGTCACAAGACTTGATAATTTAGTTCAGTTACCTTAGGATTGACGGGTAGTAGGAACGGCTGCACGTCGGGTAGATGACGCATGTGGCTGAGCATGTCCCCCAGCAGCGAGGCCAGAGTGACCAGCGGATCTGTCCTACGCTAGCCCGGTCGTTTTACGAAGTAGTCACAAGACTTGATAATTTAGTTCAGTTACCTTAGGATTGACGGGTAGTAGGAACGGCTGCACGTCGGGTAGATGACGCATGTGGCTGAGCATGTCCCCCAGCAGCGAGGCCAGAGTGACCAGCGGATCTGTCCTACGCTAGCCCGGTCGTTTTACGAAGTAGTCACAAGACTTGATAATTTAGTTCAGTTACCTTAGGATTGACGGGTAGTAGGAACGGCTGCACGTCGGGTAGATGACGCATGTGGCTGAGCATGTCCCCCAGCAGCGAGGCCAGAGTGACCAGCGGATCTGTCCTACGCTAGCCCGGTCGTTTTACGAAGTAGTCACAAGACTTGATAATTTAGTTCAGTTACCTTAGGATTGACGGGTAGTAGGAACGGCTGCACGTCGGGTAGATGGCGCATGTGGCTGAGCACGTCCTCCAGCAGCGAGGCCAGAGTGACCAGCGGATCTGTCCTACGCTAGCCCGGTCGTTTTACGAAGTAGTCACAAGACTTGATAATTTAGATCAGTTACCTTAGGATTGACGGGTAGTAGGAACGGCTGCACGTCGGGTAGATGGCGCATGTGGCTGAGCACGTCCTCCAGCAGCGAGGACAGCGTGACGAGCGGGTCGGTGCGGCGGCGCTCGGCGGGCCGCTTGACGAAGTAGTCGCAGGCCTCGCTGAGCGTGCCGCGGCGCTGCTTGCGGCCGCCCGCCCGCGGCGCAGCGAGCCGCCCGCCGCCGCGCCGCTTCAGCTCGTCGGCGGATTGCTGAGAACAAACATAAAATAGTACGTAATGTAGTATGTAATACTATTTTACAGTACATATGGTGCTACTTTACCGCACTAGTGCGAAAATAAGCATATTACGTTACTATGTCGAATATTAAAAGGGCCATATGTACTGTAAACCATTGTACGATACATGTGCGAATATGTAATTAGCAACTCGTGTCGATTTAAAACACTCCCTTCGGTCGTGTTTTAATTTATCGCCACTCGTTTCGAATTTCCTATTTTTCGCACTTGTATCGTAATGTACTATTATACAATCGTGATATAATAGAGAGCTTTTCAGTCGAGTACCGTGTTTAGGTAACGACGCTTGCCGAGTTGCCTAAGTGAGGTACGAGTTTAGTGTTATACTTAAATACCTAAATTAATCAAGTTAGGTATTTAAGTATAACACTAAACTTTGCATGCTGCATAGTCAATTAAGAAATATGAGACTTGGAAATGTATATTTTACAGAAACAACTTGTATATACCTAACCTTTTTAACGCTAATAAATTATTATGACTATGGGATTTTTTGCAAAGTAAAGAACAGCCTAAATATTTATGCCTACCTTCATAACCTTAGTGGGCAGGGTAAGTTTGACCCCGTCGACGTATCCGGTGTCCTCCTCATCCGGTTCCGGAATGGGCTCGACGTCCGTCTCCGGGGGGGAAGAGGGCCCCCCTCCCATGGACCCGGTGTACAGAGGGCACGCCTTGTTCGTACGCATGTGCCCTACTTGTCCGCATGCACCACACTGAAATAAAATAAAATGGTTGGAACATATCATACATATCGTAGCAGCCGACATGACAGACTGGCGATATAAGTCGGCAGACTGGGATGGGATGCGCTCGTTTTTTGCATCCTATCCTTGGCAGCCTTTGTGCTTCTCTTCGGGTGATCCCTCAGCATGCGCGGATGCTATAACAGATGTGCTGCGCCAAGGTATGGAATTCTTTATTCCTTTTTCCGATGCAAGCACATCTAGCAAAGCACAACCCTGGTTTGGAGCCGAGTGCCGACGTGCTGAAGCACGGAAACACGAGGCCTTCCTTGCCTGGGCTGATGCTCGAAACCGCAAAGCTAGTGACATACCAGATAAGAAGAGAGCCTATAATAGGGCAACCAAGTCCAGTAAAAAGGCTCTACGGAAGGCTCGATTTGACCATATACGCCGGACAGGAAACAAACTAGCTGCACACCCTACAGGTAGTAAAGCGTTTTGGACCCTAGCGAAATCAATCGAATCGAACTTCTGCCGCCCCTCACTACCCCCACTGCTGAAACCAGATGGGTCACTTGCCCACACTGCTGAAGAGAAAGCGAATTTATTTGCTTCCATCTTCGCTGAATCTTCACGTCTAGATGCAACTGGCGCAAAACCTCCTAGTCCACTAGTTTGCGAGACCTCTATGTCGGACATACGCATACGCCAAACGGAGGTTCGCAAAGTGTTGCAAAACCTGGACGTGAACAAAGCAAGTGGTCCTGACGGTATTTCAGCCATAGTACTTAAAACCTGTGCACCTGAGCTATGTCCCATATTGACGCGCCTCTTCCGTCTCTCAATGGCTACCGGTCAGGTTCCGAAATCTTGGAAGCTTGCTAATGTGCAACCAGTACCGAAAAAAGGTAGCCGGGCTGACCCTGCCAACTATAGACCGATTTCGGTCACTTCCATACTCTGTAAGAGTATGGAACGTGTACTTAATAATCGACTCCTGGCATACCTAGAAGCGAACGACCTGCTCAGTGACCGGCAGTACGGGTTCCGCCGAGGCCGGTCTACCGGAGATCTTTTAGCGTATGCCACGCACATCTGGAGTGAGGCCATGGAGAAGAATGGAGAGGCTTTAGCTGTCTCTCTAGATATATCGAAGGCTTTCGACAGGGTCTGGCACGAGGGCCTTATTAGCAAGCTACCGTCCTTCGGTCTACCCCCTAGCCTTTGTGACTGGGTATCAGACTTTCTGAGGGATCGATCGATTCGGGTTGTCATTAATGGCTGCTCGTCCGATCAATTGGCAATCAATGCCGGAGTCCCTCAAGGGTCCGTGCTTTCAGCGACCCTTTTCCTGCTCCACATAAACGACCTGCTGAAACCAGGTACGTTCGGATATGCAGATGACACTACGGTTGTTGAAAGCTACATACCCAATTCACGAGCTAGTGGAGCCCAAATACAGTCACTCAGAGAGGCTATGGTCGAACGCATGAACGTGTCACTGAAGGCAGTGTCCGATTGGGGTGAAGCCAACTTGGTCTCGTTCAATGCTAGTAAGACCCAGGCGTGTCTTATCTCCGCTAAACGGAGTCCATTCCATCTGACTCCTACTTTCCGAAATGTATCCCTTCCGATAACGGACCATCTTGAGCTTCTCGGAATCTCGCTGACTTCGAAACTCAACTTCGGCCCGCACATCGAGTCGAAAGCACAGTTAGCAGCAAAAAAGCTGGGCATCCTCAACAAGGTGAGGCAGTATTTTACACCTAGGCAGCTGCTCGACCTTTACCAAGCACAAGTCCGGTCGTGTGTAGAATACTGTTCTCATCTGTGGGATGGTTCAGCCAAATACCAGCTTGAGGCGCTCGAGTCAGTCGAGAGGAGGGCCAAGAGAATTATTAATGACGACGATCTGACGAATGCTCGACTTCAAAGTCTGGAGCATCGTCGCAAGGTTGCCAGCCTAACGATCTTTTATAGGATACATTTCGGAGAGTGTGCTGAGGAATTGCACAACCTTATTCCTCCGTCCCCATTTCACCATCGGACTACCAGACAATCGGCACTTCGGCATCGCTTCATGGTAGGTATTCCACAAATACGCACGAAGCGTTTCGCTTCAACATTCCTTATGCGAACTGCCAAGGAGTGGAATGCCCTGCCCGAGTCTGTGTTTCCGTATGAGTACAATTTGAATCTCTTCAAGACTAGAGTAAATAGGTATCTCATAGGTAAGCGTGCTCCACCGTAGACCGCATCATCACTTACCATCAGGTGTGATCGTGGTCAAACGCCTGCCTATCCTCCATAAAAAAAAAAAAAAAAAAAAAGACTGCTTGACATAGGATTATGGAAGGTCGTGCGCTGCCCCTATCCAATGCATCCAACACAAGATTATTAGTGCACCTTGTTGGCGGATAATTTTCCGGTTTTTTCACCAGGATGTCTTGTTTTCTTCGGTGGAGCTGTCAGTAGCCACATATAAAACGACATAGTCGCATAACACGGTCCGTTTTCCGGTGAAGACAACGGACGTTTATAGTTGTTAGATTTTTAGCTGGCCCTCAACGGCTTATCATGTCTATTGTTAACTAAAACCTCGCGTGCCACTACCTGCAAAAAAAAGGGTCGTATAATTCTAAATGGCACCTGAGTCTATCGCTCAAAAAACCAGTGTAGATGTGCTCTCCGATAACGCGCCTTTGTTAAGCATATCGAGGACACATTTTAGGCTGGTTCGGTAGCGTTCGACTCGCCGGCGCTCAGTAATGGTATAGGGACCACACAAGGACTCACAAATTATTTTTCCATTTCATTTTGAATCTTATTTCAATTACCATAGGAGTTGTAATTAAATAACCGGTTAAAGTGACAGGGCCCTTTTTTTGCAGGTAGTGGCACGCGCCGTTTTAGTTAACAACAGACAATTGATAAGCCGTTGAGGGCCAGCTACAAATCTAACGACTAGACAAGCGGCCTTACGCTTCAAGTCTGGCTTCAGCTTAGCGTGCCGACGGGATGGGATGTGCAGATCTGGTTCTTGTTTGATCTGGGCTAAAAGTATGAGTCCCAAGTCCTAAGTTGTTGGAAAACTTAGTGTCATAGTCGAAAAAACGAACTGATCATTCGTAAGCCTTATTTCATTGGAATAAGGTATTCCATCGGTCATGTGTTGTTGTTGTTGCTTTTGTAAAACGAACTATGTGATCATTACCTTACGTTTCAAGTTGGTCTTCAGCTTAACGCGCTTGATTTGACCCAAAGACAGTTTAACCAAATGTAAACCTTAATGCATTGAAATAAAGTCTATCATCGGCCAGTAGTAGTAATAGTAGCAGTAATCACTTTATTGTACACAACACAGGTTTACATACGGGTTAGTTGTGTTGCTGTTAGACGAAAATGACCGTATAATCATTACTTAAGCTTCAAGTCGGGTTTCAGCTTAGCGCGCCGTCGGAATGGGGTGTGCAGATCTGTTTTTTTATACTACGTCGGTGACAAACAAGCATACGGCCGGCCTGATGGTAAGCAGTCTCCGTAGCCTATGTACACCTGCAACTCCAGAGTTACACTCGCGTTGCCGACCCTAACCCCCCACCCCTCCTTGAGCTCTGGCAACCTTACTCACCGGCAGGAACACAACACTTCTTCTTCTTGTTTGATTTGACCCAAAGACCGTCAACACAGTTTAAGAAATAAGGTCTATCATCGGCCAATAGTAGTAGTAACAATCATTTTATTGTACACAACACAGGTTAGTTGTGTTGTTGTTACACGAAAATGAACCGTATGATCAGTAGCTTAAGCTTCAAGTCCCGTTTCAGTTTAGCGCGCCGTCGGGATGGGGTGTGCAGATCTGGGTCTTGTTTGATTTGACCCAAAGACCATCACAACACAGTTTAACCAAATGTAAACCTTAACGCATTGAAATAAGGTCTATCATCGGCCAAGTAGTAGTAGTAGTATAATAATTACTTTATTGTACACAACACAGGTTTACATACAGGTTAGTTGTGTTGCTGTTAGACGAAAATGAACCGTATGATTATTACCTTAAGCTTCAAGTCTGGTTTTAGCTTAGCGCGGCGACGGGATGGGGTGTGCAGGTCGGGTTCTTGCTTGATCTGGCCTAAAGGAATGAGTCCCGGAGACGCTGATCCCAAGTCGTTGGATGACGACATGCTCATGCCTGTTACGACACAAGACACAGATTATTTTATTAGACATCAGGTGAGAACTAAAACTCACTAATAGCTAAAAAATAATTAAACAAATGTCAATCTTATTTAAATATAAAAAAGGTTCACTATAGCTATGAACTTGTGGTGGTAATTAGTGAGTTTTGGTTGTCAAATATTCAGGTAGGAGTAATTGAATGTAGAAAAGATGGAAAGTCTAAGAAAAAATCTTTATAAGCCTTACTAAGAAATAGATGGCGCTAAAGACGGTGCCGTACCGCGACATCTACGTTAGCAATTAAATCTGTAAAAAATTTCGCGGAAGACAATGGACATAAAACATGAAGTGAACTTTACTCAAAAATAAAATTAAAATTTTAAATTCATTTGCTTTTGCTTTACTACCCGTTCGCTTCAAGTTGGCCGTCGGCGACCGTTACACGTTAACGTCACAGGTACAATTAATAGTATTGTTGGCAAAAAAAAAATATAAATTGTGATCTATCAATTACTATCAGTCTAAATATGAATAGTATTTTCATCACACACACTCGGTACGAGACCCCGAGACAGGCCGAGAACGGGTGTGTAAAACATGCTACTCTCTTCTCGCCGCACCGTTACTCGTCTCATCTCGCACTTCACTCACTACTTTCAATCACTACTTTTTAAAGTAGACCGTTATTTTCAAACCGGTTTTTATGAGAACCATTCTTGTCCAATTAAACGGTTTAGAACAATAAATACCGGTTTCTTCCTATGTCGGTGTCTGTTTACGTAGCACACCACCAGGCCGACCGGCCGTTGCGTCGGTCGTCGAATAAACCGGTTCCAGTGTAATTAATAGCACACTCGTTGATGTACTTAACTGGTTTACTATAAACAATTTGCTTCTTAATGCTAAGAAAACCAAATGTATTAGATTTTCTTTGCCGATTGTTAAACCAGTCGACACTAAGATACTAGAATGCTTAGAGATGGTAGATAAAGCACTGTTTCTTGGTTTAACATTGGACAAAAATCTACAATGGAGTGCTCATATAAGAACGCTAGCAAACAAATTAAGTTCGGCCTCTTACACTGGTACAATTAATAGTATTGTTGACAAAAAAAAACAGTTTCGTACATTATTTTGTTATGCTTCACTTATTTAATAATTTATTTCTTAATTGTATTATATGTAAATAATAAAAGTACAGTTCGTGTCATCCACGATGACGCGCAAATTTGTCAAATCTAATCTTTAATATCATGACTTTACGAGTCAAGGCACGCGTCTACATGAATGATCGATCAGTAGCTGTAAAGTCCTTTTACCACAAGCCAAGTAGATAAGGCGTCAGGGGATGTTGCGGGAAGCGGGCCGGGAGGTAACGGCCAACTTGAAGCGAACGGGTTGTATTTAGATACAGACAAAATGTACTCACTGTCAGTATTGAATACGCCAGGCGTACTAACATTGCCAGCCAGCCTTTCCCTCTCCTGATTACGTTTGATACGTCTCAGTTGTTCCTGAAAAAATAATTTATATAGTACAAAAATCATCGACATAAGAAAGTCAAAATCCTAGTACCTATCAATTACTGATTATATCAAATCAGGTGACTACGTTTTTGCGCCGTTATTGTTCATAATATATTTAAAATTAGTATTATGATCATACATCGGGGTTTTTGGTGCGGGAATGTTTTACTGTAGCCAAAAAAACAGGTAAAAACTATAAAAAAAGATACTATTTTAATATTTCTAAGCGCATTTGGAGCTGTCTATTTTTAATTCATAGTTCGGTAATTATTTTACAATAAGCAAAGTTATAAATACACGAAAACATTCCCGCACCCAAAATCCCGATGTACAGTCGACGTCACCAACATCTTTACAAGCCAACATGCCAATAATATATTTACACGCCTCTATGACACTGACTTTAAGGTCGCGTTGACATATATTTGAAATGTTGGGTTGTAAAGATATCTGTGTACTCGCCTGTACGATTATGATGATGGTTGTATTACGTATTACGGACTATGTTGTCAAAAATTCACAAACCCTCCTCCTCTCCCCTCCTCTCCTCCTCCTTTTCCATCGCATTATTTTCTCCTGAGTTTTGTCCATAGTGACGAACTGTCGAATAAAAGCATCTTGGTGGACCGGATTTAGTGTAAGTTTCTATTACGGCGACCTGCATTACGAAATCGACGCAGGTATAGCTCTGACGTTACCTTTACGGCCTAAACAGTCAAACAAAGGCCTACCCGAATTTTCCTCTTTTCTGGATCTATTCTTTCTGATGATGAAAGCGTCGTCTTTCATGGACCGTATCTCGCTGGTGAAGGTAGGTAGGTTACTCCGACGGACTGTACAGTGAAAAGCCTACCTGAATTCTTCTCTTCTCTCGCTTCATCTCTTCCTTCTGAGTTTCGTCCATAGTAGCGAACTGTCGGATGAAAGCGTCATCTTTAGTGGACCGGATTTTCGTGTAAGCCTCTATTACTGCCGCCTTCCGTACAAACTCGACGCGGGTGTAGCGTTGCCCCGACGCGTTGCGGAACGTGCGGACTATGCGGAGGACTCGACCTGGGTAATTAATACTTTTTGTGTATGGAACATTTGCAAAATATTTATTTCTGAATTAATTTTCGTAAATACAAAAACGTGTGATAAGTATTTTTTAAATATATATATGTATAAACATATATAAATATTATAGGACATCATTACACAAATTGACTAAAGTCCCACAGTAAGCTCAATAAGGCTTGTGGGAACAACGATATATATAATATATAAATACTTAAATACATAGAAAATACCCATGACTCGGAAACAAATATCCGTGCTCATTACACGAATAAATACCCTTACCATGATTTGAACCCGGGACCATCGGCTTCATAGGCAGGGTCACTACCCACTAGGCCAGACCGTTGGTCAAGTATGTACCCAATGTTGCCCTTATCAGGATTTGAAACCAGGACCATCGGCTTCATAGGCAGGGTCACTACCCACTAGGCCAGACCGTTGGTCAAGTATGTACCCAATGTTGCCCTTATCAGGATTTGAACCCGGGACCATCGGCTTCATAGGCAGGGTCACTACCCACTAGGCCAGACCGTTGCTCAAGTATGTACCCAATGTTGCCCTTATCAGGATTTGAATCCAGGACCATCGGCTTCATAGGCAGGGTCACTACCCACTAGGCCAGACGGTTGGTCAAGTATGTACCCAATGTTGCCCTTATCAGGATTTGAACCCGGGACCATCGGCTTCATAGGCAGGGTCACTACCCACTAGGCCAGACGGTTGGTCAAGTATGTACCCAATGTTGCCCTTATCAGGATTTGAACCCGGGACCATCGGCTTCATAGGCAGGGTCACTACCCACTAGGCCAGACCGTTGGTCAAGTATGTACCCAATGTTGCCCTTATTAGGATTTGAACCCGGGACCATCGGCTTCATAGGCAGGGTCACTATATACCCACTAGGCCAGACCGTTGGTCAAGTATGTACCCAATGTTGCCCTTATCAGGATTTGAATCCAGGACCATCGGCTTCATAGGCAGGGTCACTACCCACTAGGCCAGACGGTTGGTCAAGTATGTACCCAATGTTGCCCTTATCAGGATTTGAACCCGGGACCATCGGCTTCATAGGCAGGGTCACTACCCACTAGGCCAGACCTTTGGTCAAGTATGTACCCAATGTTGCCCTTATCAGGATTTGAACCCGGGACCATCGGCTTCATAGGCAGGGTCACTACCCACTAGGCCAGACTGTTGGTCAAGTATGTACCCAATGTTGCCCTTATCAGGATTTGAATCCAGGACCATCGGCTTCATAGGCAGGGTCACTACCCACTAGGTCAGATAGGTCGTCAAAACTATACTCTGTATCTTTAGGTATTTAAATAAAAGTAAACAGATTCTACCCTCAAATGGCTCCAGTCGAGGGTAGATGAAAACATTACATTATCAAATATGTTAAAGTCAGGTCGCTCAGTGACAAATGCAGGCGGCTTTGTATTTGGTTGGTTAACCAATAAATGAAAATGTACAAATTGTTTACTTTTATTTAAATACCGAAAAATACAAAGTATAACGTTCACTACGACCGACGTCGACGTCGTTTGACGACCGATCTGGCCTAGTGGGTAGTGACCCTGCCTATGAAGCCGATGGTACCGGGTTCAAATCCTGGTACGGGCATTTATTCGTGTGATGAGCATGGATATTATATATTATATATATCGTTGTCTAAGTACCCTCAACACAAGCCTTATTGAGCTTACTGTGGGACTTAGTCGATGTGTGTAATAATGTCCTATAATATTTATTTATTTTATTTATTTACTAACAATGTTTTATTTGGCACACAAATTCTAAACAGTACCTTGACTGGAACTCTGCTGCTGATCTTGTTGATTGATCTGCGGTTTCTTGTCTTGACCGAGGATCATCTTCCTTAGCTCGGCTCTTTCAGCTTCCTCCCTTTCCATAGACAACTGCAACATATGAGCGAGATTAGTTTTGGCACAGATAATTTGAAATAGATGTGGTTTGTCAAAGAAAATTTTGTAACCACAGCAAATTGAAAAATTGTAACCACAGTAAAAAGATGGCAGTCATCTTTCGACACATGATCAATACTTTTAGAACGCCATTTGAATTTGATACTTATTATTTCACTGATATGTGTTATATTTGTTAAATATGAAAAAGTGGCGCCATCTTACCGGGCCATCGGCTAAAGGTTATGGCGCCATCGCTCGGAACGATGCCGCCATATTTTGGCCTTTGATATTTAACACATTTTCTTTGGTTTTGGTAAGTTGAGTTGCCCACGGAACACCATAGTTGGTGCAGTCCGGGGGGCAGGCACACCGAAAAGGAGATGACGATGAAGGCTCGCAAATATAACGTTTTCACCTCAGCAGCTCGAACAAGCCTACTTTCGTCACTCCAGGCTCACTCTAGGGAAAGACGAATACACGACTTTCCTCAATCCAGGGAGTGAGACAATGTACGACTTTCCTCACTCCAGGGAGTGACGAATATACGACTTTCCTCAATCCAGGGAGTGAGACAATGTACGCCTTTCCTCACTCCAGGGAATGACGAATATACAACTTTCCTCAATCCAGGGAGTGAGACAATGTACGACTTTCCTCACTCCAGGGAGTAAGACAAAGTAGCTTTATAATTTAGTTAAGGCCATGAATACAGGAATACAAACTTTATTTCATGTTAAATCTTTTAATCTTTTTAATGTTCTCACTACTGAGGTGAAAAGTTGTATGTGCCATACGAGAGCAAAGTTATTATTACATCTCGTGTTTTTGAGTCCCTCGCAAGAAAAACACACTTTCCTCTCTTGTTGCACAATAGTTATTTGTACAACAAGAGAGCAAAGTTTGATATTTCTTCGAGTGCTTGTTTTGAGTCCCGTGCAAGCGAAAGATTCTATAATAGATTCACGAGCGTAGCGAGTGAATCTAATTGAGAATCTTGAGCGTAGTAAGGGACTCAAAATCGCACGAGATGTAAATAACTTTGATCTCGTGTAGTACACAAAAATTTTCACGTCAGTCAGCCATCAAAAAATACAACCTGAAAAAATGTAATCCAGACAAACGGATCACTATTTCACTCATGTTTTCTGAAGGTATTCTAACAATTAACTTTAATTACCGCAATAAAACAAAACGAATGAAATTTCAAAAAAATAATACGAAAATAATGAATTAACGAACATCAATTGACAGTTCAATCGACAACTTTTTTTTGTAAAAAAAACTTTGTAAGTTACGGTCCGAATTGCGGATACTACTATTTGTCAACTATAGTAGAGATCGTTAAAAGTAGTTAAGTAGAATTATTTACTGCGTAACAATTGCGTAAATTTGTGTAAGTTTATTGTTTTGATTGTATAATAAAATATGGTGTTTTTATCAAATTGTAAACTTTTATTTCATTAAATAATTATTACGAATGAAGACTCGTAGGGTGTTTTGGAACGATGCGGTCTGACTTATTTCGGGGGTCTATTATAAACCGTCAATATATCGTTGAATTACGTATGCACTTTTTTGTCTCTTTCTTTTTGCTAATGACTTGAAAGGGACAAAGACAATAGAATCCAAATATTTCGAACTTGTATTAGGCCCCGCACGTTGAAATGACATTCGAATCTAAAGGTCACTTGAATGTTATTTTGTCTCACTCAGTGAGCAAAATGCGATTTTGCTCACTGTTTTTAAGCAGCAATAAAAAAAGTGACCAACCTGTTCCGTAGTTTTCTTATTAGCCAGCATGTTTTCGAGATTCTTGCCCATCTCTTCCATGTCCGACTCTTCGCTGACAGAACTTTCGGCCTCGTCCGTACTAAGCACCTCGGCACTCGCCAGTACCCGGTTTTGCAGCTCGAATATACGCTGGCATTCTTCTTTGTATCTGTAATAGGTACATTTCAAAAACAGCTGTATAGGCTTGGTGATATTTTTATATCAGTCGCAGCAACCACGGCCCAAGGTTTGCCAAAGGGCAATGGAGCGGAGTATGGGTGTCCGAAGATCTGACAGGGCGAGGAACACAGAGCTACGCTCGAAAACCCGTGTCGTCGATGTTGAGATCAAGCCCGCCAGGCTAAAGTGGGACTGGGCTGGACATGTCTGCCGGATGAGTGATAACAGATGGGCCAAAATAGCCACTAGCTGGTCCCCAGAGTAGTCGTGGCAGAGGCAGACCGAGGAAAAGATGGCGGGATGACTTGGATGCGTTTCAGCGGGATTGGCGAGATCTTGCTCAGCACAGGGAGGATTGGAAAGCGTAGTAGCGAAAGTAAGAGAGGTATGGGCATTGTGGAAGAGAGGTATGGGCATTGTGAATGTCATCTCGCTTTGTGTGGTAGGGCACAGCGCAGCAGATGTCATTCCAGATCTAGAGCAGAGCCCAACTGGGGACCAACCTTACAGAAAACCGCAGCCAAATAACACTAGACCCTACTAATAGTGTTGTGTTCCTGTCGGTGAGTAAGGTTGCCAGAGCTCTCGTTGAGGCGGGAGGGGGTTAGGGTCGGCAACGCGCATGTAATTCCTCTGGAATTGCAGGCGTACGTAGGCTACGGATACTGCTTACCATCAGGCGGGCCGTAAGCTTGTTTGCCACCGACGTAGTAAAAAAAAAGCGAGAAGGGAATCCTTTGCTCAGCAGTGGGACACAAATAAGCTAATAAAAAAAAGTATCAGTCGATCAGGTTTTTTTTTAGCATCAAATCAAATGTCTATATGGAACGCATTGCATGAAAGAAATACAAAACTCAGAAATGATAGTCAAAGTCCGACAGCGTACTTTACTAAAACGCTCCTAACAAAACGATAAGTGAACGTGACGTCACGGTGCAACTGAGAATCCATCTATTGCAATTTTGTTGGTGAAATATTGCGTTAATGGATATAGTTGCTATACAATATTATAATATAAAATGTAAGGAACCGAATGATATCATTACTCGAAGTTAAACTGTCGTGAGACATACTAACATTAAAATAAATCTACGGATTCCACTCACGTGGTTTTAGTCACTCGCGCGACATGTTTCGGAGTGCGAGCAGCGTTCACGAATACACGAATATACGAATATAATCATAATCATAATCATTTATTTTGTAAAGCTAATTTACAAGTCACTAATAATAAAAAAATGTTAATACTTTCAATAGAGAGTAATCAAAGTAAATAGCACAATTATTAATTGGTCATTATGAACTCTTCATAATTGTAGAACGGGCGCTCAATAAGCCAACTTCTTAGGCGATGTTTAAAGCTGCTTACGCTTGGGGCCCCAGTTATATTTTTTGGTAGATGGTTATATACTGTGGGGCCCGTCACATGAGTCAGTTTCGAGGACTTGGCAAGCTTGCGGTTGGTATACACGACTATACGAATATATAGTACGCGAATCACGGCCGTCGTGAACGCTGTTCGCACTGTTAGTGCTTGAGAAAGGAGACCTAGGCTCTCCGAAGTTTTCGCTGTTGGCGTATCTATGAACTTAATATATTAACCTCTCGTTTCTCGTCGGTGCGATATCGAATCAGCAAACAAAATTGACAAATAGTAATCTGTCAAATTTGAACCCCTGGGACACGTTATTTGTGTGGAAATTTGACCTGTGGACTATCACCAAGATTACAGAAAAGTCAACAAACCTTAGCAATTTAATGCATCAACTTTTTTTATAAAAAAAGTACCTTCTGTATGTTATTTTAAAATCTTTTTTTAAATTCCATTTTAATTTAAAATTTATTTTTTTATTTAATGCATGTTAGTTATAAGATGTAATGTTTTGAAAAGATGTGTCCCGCCGAGTTTCTTGCTTGTCCCATATTAGGATACTCTCCTACAATTTAGGAGGGATTTGAATCTTCTCGGGTCAGAGGTGTAGGGTTAGAGCCGGCGTAGCTTTATTTGACTTTCATGAGCACATTATAATATACCTAAAATATACTATATTTTATCTTTCTCTTTGTTAAATTTTGTTTCTTTCTAACAAACACAAATGTTTAAATATTATGTAAGGCTTGTTATATTAGACACACGTATATTAATAACGCCTTACCACCTTACCTCTCTTGATGTTCGGCGATGGAGAAGCGATTTCCTCTGGAGAATTTGGTCATGCCTTCCTCACCCGCTTTTGCCTTCTCGGTCGACAGCGTTCTGACGACGTCTATGACCTCCCACCGAGACAGTTTCTTGATCTATCAAAAAGGATAAACTTAAGATTTTCATAAAATATTATTATATGTACTTAATCTTTTTACTATAATTTTATGCGTATATAATAATATTGTTTCATCGGGTAGTGAATATCAGTAACAGAGCATTAGAATGCTAATGCCCACGGCTTCAAGCAGTAACATTTCGTTTGGGTTTGCTTCGTCTAGTATACTCTGTATGCTACTGGAAGCTATCGGAACCCTTTTCTTTTTGCTGTAATGCACACAGTGTGCACCAAAATTGATTGTTCTTGTAAGTTTTCTTGGTAATAAAAAGAAAACTTTTTTCTCCGTTTGTAATGTATTCGTAAAATGTGATATTTAGCATCCAAATAAATATATATATACATATATATATCTAGCTGGTCCAACCAGTTGACATTTATAGCACTATATAGTCTAATTTTTAAACAAACCTCCTCTTCAGGAACGCCAAATTTCCTCTAAAACGTCTTAGCATTATTCAAAATAAGCCTGCTCAAATCAGCATCAGTCCCAGTGACAGTCTTCTTCGGTTGCGATTCGTCCGTATGCTGCTGAGTCAGCTTATTGAGAATCCCTCGCACCCGGTCCGGTATCATGATTTATAGTACTATATACCTAGTTGGTTACTAAGTTCTGTTACTCGATTTGCAACCTCTTTATTT
The DNA here is from genome assembly GCF_033807575.1 of Cydia pomonella. NCBI lineage: Eukaryota > Metazoa > Arthropoda > Insecta > Lepidoptera > Tortricidae > Cydia > Cydia pomonella. The sequence continues at coordinate 20,838,124 of NC_084712.1, read as the reverse complement.
CCGTTAAAACAAATGCTACCGAAAAAATAAAAAATGACATAATGTAGTGGATTTGTGAGATATAATTATATACCACACATGACGTAAGCGTCATGTGTGGTATATCTTGTGTGGTTGATCTCGTCGTATCTATAATGAATTGGGGCCTAAAAGAGAATCGTATCGCAGTAATTGCGTTGCACAAATGTAGGCACCCGCCAAACATGATTTTGAAGTTGCTTGAAAACCTAAAAATCAACAAACAATTTGTTTATCGCACAATTAATAGATACAATAGTACTCAGAGCTTCGATGACCGCAAGAGGTCTGGAAGACCACGCGCCGTTCGGACCCCAGCTCTAATAAAGGCAGTGAAGGCGAGAATTGCAAGAAACCCCGTCCAGAAGCAAAAGTTGTTAGCAATACAGATGTCTGTGAAGAGAAGCTCCCTAAAAAAGTTATCAATGAAGGCCTTGGACTACACGCTTACCGCAGACAAAAGGTCATTTGCTTAATGGACGATTAAAGACTATGAGGCTAGAGAGCAGTCGCGTGCTATTGAAGCGGTACCCACAAAATGGCCACCGAAAAATACTATTTACAGATGAAAAAAAAATTCCATGGAAGAATGTTGTAACCGCCAGAATGACAGAGTGTATGCAAAAAACAGTCAAGAGGCGATTGCGGCTGTTCCGAGAGTGCAACGAGGCCATCATCCCTCTTATGTAATGATTTGGCTGGGTGTGTCATACTCAGGGCTAACACAGGTTCATTTCTGTGAAAAAAGTGTGAAAACTGGGGCCAAAGTTTACCAGGAAACCGTTCTCGAACCAATAGTGAAGCCCGTAAGCCACACCCTATTTCAAAACCAGCCATGGGTCGTTCAACAGAACTCAGCTCCTGCACATAAGGCAAAAACAACTCAAGCCTGGTTTCGATGGAACAAATTTGACTTTATTGCCCACAAAGACTGGCCGTCCTCCAGCCCGGACCTTAACCCCCTGGATTATGCCATATGGCAGGTTATTGAGGAGAAAGCCTGTGCAAAACTCCACACAAATCTTGATTCCCTCAAGCGGGCCATAGTTAAGACAGTGACGGAATTAGACATGACAATCGTGCGGATGACTGGCCTCGTCGTTTGAGGGCTTGTGTCAAGGCCAGAGGAGGCCATTTTGAATGAAGATTATTGCACTAACAGAATTTAGTAACCAACTAGGTACCCTAATAAGTTATTTCAATAAACCTCCTCCCTCTTAATCTTCAAGCAACTCAAACTCAAATCAGCATCAGTTCCAGTGACAGTCCTCTTCGGCTGCGCTTCGTCGGTGGGCTGTTGAGTGGGTCCGAGACCCGGTCCGATCGGTTGTCATTTATTGCACTATATAGTCTAATTTTCAACAAACCTTTCGTTAGGAACGCCAAACTACCTTAACAACGCTTTTGCAGTGTTCCAGCTGAGCTTTCTCAAATCAGCATCAGGTCCAGTAACAATCCTCTTCGGCTGTGCTTCGTCCGTAGGCTGCTGAGTCCACTTACTAGCACGCGCACGTAAAAGCAATCGCACCCGGTCCGATTAGTCGACATTTATAGCACCTATATACCTTAATAAGTTGTTTCAACAAACCTCTTCCTCGGGAACTCCAAATTTTCTCAACAGCGCCTTAGCATTGTTCAAGCTAAGCCTCCTCAAATCCATACCAGTCCCCGTAACATTTCTCTTCGGGTAAGCTTCGTTCGTAGGCTACTGAGTCAACTTACTAACACGCGCACGTAGAAGTACCTGGTCCGTTCAGTTGACATTTACTGCACTATATATCCAAATTTTGAACAAACCTCTTCAGGAACTCCAAATTTCCTCAACAGCGCCTTAGCATTGTTCAAGCTAAGCCTCCCCAAATCAGCATCAGTTCCAGTGACAGTCCGCTTGGGCTGCGTCTCGTCGGTGGGTTGCTGAGTGGCCTTACTACGTACGCACACGTAAAAGCCGTCGCACCCGATCCGATCAGTCGATATCTATAGCACCTATATACCTTAATAAGTTGTTCCAACAAACCTCTTCCTCGGGAACTCCAAATTTCCTCAAGAGCGCCTTAGCATTGTTCAAGCTGAGCCTCCTCAGGTCGGCGTCCGTGCCCGTGACGGTCCGCTTGGGCTGCGCCTCGTCGGCGGGCTGCTGCGTGGGCTTGTTGGGCACGCGCACGTAGGAGAAGCCCTCGCCGCAGCCCGTGGGGTCGGCGGGGCCCGTGAGCTGCAGCAGGCACTTGCCGCGCATGGCCTGGATGTAGGCGCGCGTCGTGTTCCACGGGGCCACTTTCACCTGACACACACGTCCCCCTTATTCATAAACGTGTACTAAACTTACGATGCCGTTGATCATCGTTTGTCCCTTTCCATCGTACCGATACGTCGGAAAGGGACAAACGATGATCAGCGGCATCGTAACTTCAGTACACGTTTATGAATAAGGGGGTAAGTCAATAAGGGATCTTGTGTATTATTTGCAACCGGCAAATATTTAGTATGGGCAAAGAGAATTTGAAATATACGTGTATTGTCAAAGAAAAAATTGTAGCCACGTTTTACGCCATTTGACTTTGATCCTTATTCTTTCACTGATATGTGCTAAATTTGTTAAATATCAAAAAGTGGCGCCATCTTGCCGGGAACAACCTAAAGGTTATGGCGCCATCGCTCGAAACGATGTCGCCATGCCTTTGACCTTTGATCTATTAGACGGCGCCACTTATATTTAACCTTTTGACCGCCAAAGACGTCATATGACGCGCGCGGCGACAGCCCAATATCAACCTTCATGCATACCGACAAGGTTCACGATTCCATGCCGCGTACGATAGGCGTGGCGTTCAAAAGGTTAACAAATTTGACACATATCATTAAAGAATAAGGATCAAAGCAACCTTACTCACCGGCAGGAACACAACACTATGAGTAGGGTCAAGTGTTATTTGGCTGCGGTTTTCTGTAAGGTGGAGGTACTTCCCCAGTTGGGCTCTGCTCTAGATCTGGAATGACATCCGCTGTGCTATGCCCTACCATACAAAGCGAGATGACATTCACAATACCCATACCTCCTACCACCATATCCATGCCTATTATCGCTGTTACCTTAACGTTCTAGATATTTTTAACATTGTATAAAAAGATAGCTACCGCGAAATACACAACACGTTCGAAATCTTCTTTGATACACCCATTGGTAGTTTCTTATTTTTTGCCACTGTATTCTACAGATTACGTTTTTATTTTTAAATACTTAATATATGCAATAAATAAATTAAGGTTGGATTTGTAATTGATTTGCATTCTTTAAATTTCCCGGTAAATCACATCAAGTAGAATTTACATCTTTTAATTATTAATCTATGACTGATTTATCGATAACATATTTGTCGATGTTTCATTTTCTCAAGCACTCGTTTTTGCCACAAAAACTTCTATGTCTGATGATTATGTTGCAAAAAGCGGATTCAATGCTGTTTTCAAACGCAACCGAGAAAGCACTGAGGTGATATGATATCTTCTGACACATTAGCGTTAGAAAAAGATGTAATGGATACCTCGTCGTCCATCTTAAGCTGCAGCTCCTCATCATCATCCTCCTGCGGTGTGAAGATGAACTTCTCTCCGTAGCCCGCGTCTTTTAACCGCTGTTCGGCCGACGCCATGCTGAAATACGCGCAGCATTGCTCGGGGGACACCATTGCCCGGATCTCCTCTTCGGACGGCAAACGGAATTCTGGTTTTATCACCCACCTGGGGATATTTATATGTATATACGTATAGAAAAGTGAGAAAGTGAAAAATTGCAAAATTCTTGGAGGATTTAACAACTGGAGTCGCCTTTAAGAGTTTACCCCTCTGATCTGAAACATGTGACGTAAAAATTGGGAGACTGTTTTTACAAACGGCGAAAAAAAAAACACTAAAAAGCGATCTCTTCCAGACAACCTTTGGGTAGCAGGAAACAATATCTTACAACAAAGACCGGGTAGTGCCAATATGAGATTACGTAGATATTAGAACAGTATCACACACACACACACACACAGTATCAGTATCACGTAGGTATAAGTAGTATGTATGTATGTACAAAATAAAAATGTCAGTACTCACCAGTTAGAATCCAATCCAGTTCGCTTAAAATCGGCACAAAGCTTCAGACGTTTTCTAATTGAGCTTTCAGAGTGAGATGGAAAAGCTCTCTTAATATCGTCCATTTTGATACGGCGTGGGTTGTCACGCGATTTCCAGAACAGACGATAGATGTAAACCTAAAAACCAATGTTTCATTCTGTTATATATGTAATATGGGGTAGATTTAAGTTAAAATGCGCCGACTAGAGGGTGGTTTAACATTTTGTATGGCAGTTCCTAAATACACTCGATTGAGCTAGCTCGGTATTTCATTGCTGCTCCTGGCCAGACTTTAAGGACCTTTCTAGTATCCCTAGTTACATACACAATACATACATATGTAATATTAGAAATATAATTGAACTGAAGCTCTGGTGACTCTACTGAATAATTTTACGGTTTAAATCGCATAGTTCTGTCACTACGCGCGACATTATTCGGATGCTATGGTTTCATTTCCAAGTGCCGAGACTCATTTGCTTTGACGACGCCCATCGAAGACAAGGAAATATGCTAGTGAAATCGAATTATCATTGCGGACCGGACTTGTTTTTATATATTTTTCTCCAAAAAGCTCGGAAATGTTCACCTTATTGCAGCAAAAATAGTAAAGTTATTTTTGGTCAAACTCAACATTAAAAAAAAATTCAAACCACCACTGACGTGGTCTCCCCACATCGACTATGCGTGTGACAGGCTGTCCTCGGCGTGCTATGCCCTCTCGAGACTGGCACCAACGTTAACGAGTGAAAACTTAAAGAAAGCCTATTTTGGCTATTTTCACTCCCTATTAATACAGGGTGTCGATCTCTGGGCGACGTCCGCTGGCCGGGACAGACTGTTCAAATTACAAAAAAGAGCCTTACGCATTATTGACCGAAAGCCAACCGATCACCCGGCTCAGGAGCTATTTAGAAAACATCGAATCCTAACTTTGCCCTGTGTCTTTATCCTATCAGCCTGCAAATATGTTCGGTGTAACCTACAAAATTATAAAACTTACGGTGAAAGAAATAAAAGGCCGTCACGCAGACAACACCTTCTAGTACCACCTCGACGAAGACTAGCGAAGGCCCGCGCGATGCTCGACGTTGTCGGACCTAACCTGTATAACTGTATACCTACAAACATCACAAATTCGCCTAGTGATGCTATTTTTACGAATAAACTTAAAAACATACTTAATGAGTTAGCATGCTACAACATAAACGAGTTTCTGCATAGGGATCGTTGCACTCACCGATAGAAAAGATCAGTTACCTACCAATGTACCTATTGTACCTGTTGTGTGTTCTTAAAATATGTTTAAATTTTTTTTAGTTATAAGACAATTGACATGTAAACTGTATTGTATGTTTATAAATAAAAAACTAAACTAAAAACTAATTATTGCCTATGAAGCAAATGGTCCTGGGTTCGAATCTCGGTAAGGGCATGCTTGTATTTGTGTGATGAGCACAGGTATTTGTTCCCGAGTGATGGATGTTTTCTACGTATTTAAGTATTTGTATGTTATATATATCGTCTGCGTACCCACAATACAAGCCTTCTTGAGCTTACCGTGGGACTTATTTTAGTTATAAATAACTAAAATAAACTTATTTATTGTCTTATTTTAGCGGACGGTAAGTTCATTACTGTTTTGTTATTTAACTTTTTAAAAACATATATCCACTAAGAAAAATGCAAACAGCCAATTATTATAGCCGCGGGCCGCGTGTACACGACCCGGTCAGCATCATTTCAAGCTATAGGAATCAAAACTCATCCACGAATTGTCCTTTCCCAGCCTCTGCAATAATGTACTAAATTTTTAAACAGCGTTTAAAAGCAATAATATGATTCAGCAAAGAGTTATAGATAGTTCAAAATATTCAAGGTCTAAGAAAAACATGTATGAATAATCTGCATACCTGTAGAAAATCTCTTACGAAGTTATTGGCCCTTTTCGAGTTGGGGCCCGGGACTTCGTACAGAGGGCACTCCTGGCCTGCGACGTATATGGCGTCGATTTCACGGATGTAGTAAGCTTGTCTGCAAAAAATACCCCCTTAACTCTAAAAATTGCCTCTGTCAGATTTCTTCTCTTTCTAACAAACACAAATGGACAAGGATAATCGAATCCATCGAAAATAGAACATGTTGGGACATCCATTACGACATGATGAATTTATCAAGACTACCATAGAAAGGATAGTCGAAGGAATCAGGAACAGGGAAGCCAAGAAGGGCATACATGGCTAAAATGAACGAGAAAGCGATCGTGGCACCGTATCAGAATGTTAACATTTAACAGAAAAGGATATAATACATTGTGCAACGAGGGAGGTAAGATACATATTGCAAACGAGGGGGTTCTCAAGTTTGCAATATTCTTACCGCCGGAGTTACACACAATGTTTTTCATCACACTTGCTAAGAAAAAAATAAATTTTAAGCGATAATTTCGCGCACTTCACACATTCGTCCGCCATTCTGTCAATGTTGGACAGGTTAGGCATCAAGGCACAGACCCATCTGGCGTTCAGCCATGATTGAAAATTGTGTAAAACTATTTTAAACCGCTATTAAATTAATAAAATTAAACATTTTTAAACGTACACGCATATATTTCTTGGCATTTAACAAGTATTTTACTTATAACCTATTTGGTTTGTCTGAATTATTAACATAAAAAGGGAGTTGTAGCTTTTTTCACAATCCATAACTCCCGCGGTAACAATATAGGCCATTGTCCATCAGTACACCTGCATGAAATAAGACCCTTTTCGAGCAAGTGTGATGAAAAGGAAATAAACACACGGATTGCTTACCGATAAGAGTGCAGCTCTTAAGTTTTTTTTTTTTTTTTTTTTTTTTTTTTTTTTTTTTTTTTTTTTTTTTTTTTTTTTTTTTTTTTTCTTATTGTCCTCCAACGGAATCGGAGCCTATTTTCACAGTTCTCATTCATGCCAGTTCTCTCTAATTTGCTTCTCGCACTTTCTTTCTGCATACTTGGTCTTTCTTTCATACATCTTCTATTATACTTTCTGCGGGTGGGATGCCCGCCTATTTCTAACTACGTAAGACTTTTACTTTTCTTTATTACTTTTCAAGGGGGAAGCTCTTAAGTTTATGATGATAGACAAACAATGAAAGAGGGACGTATTGGGTCGAATGTCCTGGCTCATGTCAGCAAGCAAATTGCCTAGGTGGGCATAGCAAATCAGGGACATTCGCGGTGAACCAGTTCTGATTTTTTTTCTCGATCCTTACGAGCGAGCTAAACTCCGCCTCCCATAAAGATAAACAATTACGATGCAAAACACTGATTTAAACTTTAACGATTTTTACAGATTATTAACTAACACAAACCGTATCATAGCAGAAAGAGTTAAGGAACATATCACAGCTGTCAAAAATCGTCAGGTGAACAAGTCTGCTGTGGCTGAGCATTTACTGAAGTCAGGACCAAACCACTGGATCGAGCTGCATAACCCTAAAATCCTTTCCACAGATCGCCATTTCTACAGCAGAAAAGTGCGGGAAGTCATTGAAATCAAAAAACATTTCAATTTCAATCGGGACGAGGGTTTGGGGATCTCATCCACATGGAATCCAGTCATTAGTATATGTAAGCGAGAACGAATATCTACAGTCGAAAAATCGAATATCGTTAGTGTTGTGTGTCGACAGAGTAACATCCCTAGTGCGCAGAATGTTCAAGTCAATAAACAAGATCAAGTGCGGGTAGTTCGAAAACTCGCGCGGATAGAAGATGTTGATGTCAACTTTAGCCAGTATTCTCCGAGACCACGGGGACAACGCTGTCCTCGAAACGTCGGAGGTAAATTTAAAACTTAATACGCGATTAAGTCCCGTTTGTGTTAGTTAATAATTACGATGCATTTAGAATTATTTATCTTAATAGTGAAAAGGGTAAAAGCAGGTAATGGGACAAACAATAGGTAGTAAGGACAGTTTATTAGTCATTGTTTAGGCTAAACTTCGTCTCCCCATAAAGATAACCAATTAGGATGCATGTACAAAAACAATGGACGACAATAAACTTTACCTGAGATGACCTTTTTTTTCGACACCCACTTTTTTTAAGTGCCATACTATTGGTCATCGCTTTTGTGTTATCGCCTCACCAACCGCAAGACTTATAGAAGATTTTCGCCTTTAAAGTGGTTCACCGCAAATGTCCCCGATTGTACGGCCACGTCTAAAAATATCGATACGAAAAGTGCCAAAAATATTATATGTATATAATATATATATAATATTATATATAATATATATATAATATGATATATTATATATAATATTATTATATGTGTCTTTATTGCCCATATCAGGGATCGGAAACCGGTATTTTTTGTATGGGAACGAAAACGGTATTTTTTCGTTCTTTGTTAATTACTTCTTTTCTAATTAGGCAATCTAATAATACGAAGTCGTTATCTGAAAACACAACTGAGTCCTACATTTAGAGTATAAAATAAACCGAAATATATGGTTATTTCGATGTTTTTGCAAAAAACCGGTTCCGATCCCTGGCCCATATATTAAGGTAGTGTATACATATTTTTGGCACATTGTTCGTACCGATATTTTCAGACGTGACAGTACAATATATCTACGAAAGTTAATGAATGAAACCAAACCTTGTGCGTATGACGAGGAAGTCGGACGGCGGTATGTTGTGCTCGTATATAGGCGCCCTGTACATGTTGTTTTCGACGACGGGCTGGGTGGCGCCGGGCGGTAATATACCGAGGAAGGGCGACGTGTGCGCGTACGCCACTTCACCATATTTCAGAGGTTTCGGGCCGCTGTCCTGAAATTAAATATATTGGTTTGGTTCATAGACATTCATTTTTAAAAAGTTACCTGAGGCTTTAAGATTACCCTTGCCAGCTCTTCAGAATTACTTAAAAAAGTCATTGATGTTGAAGGCTTATTACAGGGTCGAGGACTACTTGACAGACAAACATGCATGGTCCAAACCAGAAACTGTAAAAACAAGTAGTAATTAAAATCGTTGTATAGGTGACACAGCTCAGGTAAGAAAGCACGTCAAATATTTTTTTGTAAGTATAGCAATCTGTCAGACTTTTATAATGTATAATCTCATTTCTTTATTCATTATATTATTATTTTCCTTTGGTAAGAATTCGAAATGTTTTCTGAAAGAGCTACGTATTTTTTTTTATGATTTCATATGACATATATATCTCCTCTCTTCTTCCTCCTGCCCTTATCCCACGTTATGTGGGGTCGGCACAACATGTTCTTCTCTTCCATTCTCCTCTATCTTTCGTCACCTCAGCACTCACTCCTTTCTTTCTCATATCCTCTTTCACACAATCCATCCATCGTTTTTTGGGTCTACCATCCGCTCTCCGTCCATCAACATTCATTCCTAACATATATATATTTTTTATCAAATTTCTATGTATAAAAATTAGCTACCTACTGTATGTAATTGCATGATTTCTATAGTAATCTAAATTGTATTTTTTTTCTTATTTAATGCATGTTAATTATAAGATGTAATGTTTTGAAAAGATGTGTCCCGCAGAGTTTCTTGCCGGTGCATATTGGGATACCCTCCTCCAATTGAGGGGGGATTTAAATCTTCTCGGGTCAGAGGTGTAGGGTTAGAGCCGGTGTAGCTTTATTTGACGTTCATAAGCGCATTGTAATATGCCTACTTGAATAATAAACTATCTTCATCTTATTTTTAGATGGTAGGATTAACTAAATGTGCTACGTGTGCGTCCGTGAAAACAGAACATACGCAATGCGCCAAATTAAAAACACGTTTTAACATTCCTGACAAATTATCAAAAACCACCTACGTAATTTAGTCGGGTTATTTGTTGCCCACCATAAGCCATGCTAAAAATTTACGGTGGAGAATACAAAAATGAAACTGCGACAAGGACAAACAACCGCTTTCTCTGCTACTCCTACTGAAAGTTCCATAAGAGCATCTCGTTCGGTCATCTGACGGCTATAGCATTTCATCTGTATACTTATTGTATCTCTATGGTTTGGCTATGTTTGAGATTACTTCTGGGCAACGCTGGAGATGGCGTTTTTAACATTCTGTAAATTATACAAATTTCAAATAGAGGTGCGCTGCGGGAGTTTATCAGAAAAAGAGTTTATCTTTTCCATGTACGAGTATTTTACGATTGATCGACCACATACGTTTCACTAGAATTTCAGCCTTACCATTCCTATTCAGGTTCAAATTAGATTAGACTTCCAGAAAATGTGTTTCGCCTACAAAGGAATCACCAAAACAACCATTCAAAATATATATCGTTTTTAGGGTTCCGTAGCCAAATGGCAAAAAACGGAACCCTTATAGATTCGTCATGTCCGTCTGTCTGTCCGATTATGTCACCGCCACTTTTTTCCGAAACTATAAGGGCTATACTGTTCAAACTTGGTAAGTAGATGTATTCTATGAACCGCATTAGGATTTTTACACAAAAATAGAAAAAAAGCAATAAATTTTGGGGGTTCCCCATACTTAGAACTGAAACTCAAAAAATCTTTTTTCATCAAACCCATACGTGTGGGGTATCTATGGATAGGTCTTTAAAAATGATATTGAGGTTTCTAAGATCATTTTTTTCTAAACTGAATAGTTTGCGCGAGAGACACTTCCAAAGTGAAAAAAATTGTGTCCCCCCCCCCTATAACTTCTAAAATAACAGAATGAAAAATCTAAAAAAATATATATGATATACATTAGCATGCAAACTTCCACCGAAAATTGGTTTGAACGAGATCTAGTAAGTAGTTTTTTTAATAAGTCATAAAATAAAAATATTTTTGTTTTTCATCAAACCCATACGGATCTACGGCATCTACGGATAGGTCTTCAAAAATGATATTGAGGTCTCTATTATAATTTTTTTCTAAACTGATTAGTTTGCGCGAGAGACACTTCCAAAGTGGTAAAATGTGTGTCCAAAGTGGTAAAATGTTGAACGAGATCTAGTAAGTAGATTTTTTTTAATACGTCTTAAATGGTACGGAACCCTTCATGCGCGAGTCCGACTCGCACTTGGCCGCTTTTTTTTAAAGCTTTGAGATTGATGCGGCTTGGAAAAGAGTTAGTTTAATCGTAACGAAGCTTTCTCTGATGCGCCTTGAGGCGGCTTGCCTATCAAATCTTATTGACATACCCAGGAGGGCACTTTGGACATATTTAAACACCCCACAAGATGCCTACAGATGTGCTAGCCTTAAGTTCGTCTCACATTGAGTCAAATTCATTTCGACGCTCAGTTACAAAGGCGTACGATACATTCTTGAGTCTTGCCATCTAGTTATTACCAAGGTTCTGCCATGAGTCAGAGGAGACTGCAATGCACATTCTCTGCTCCTGTGGACCACTAATGTCAAAAAGAAGTACCCACTTAGGGCGGCACGTATTGCAACCCTATGAGGTACAGAACGTTACGGCCCAAAGGTTGATAAATGATTAATTATTACGAAAATACTAATTGGAATCATACTCTATGTAGCGTGACGTCATTTTTCTGTCAACTGCATGAAAGTTACGAGCCCTGATCATAAGCCAAAGGCTTGAGGATTTAACAACTGGCGACGCCTTGTCTGTAATCTTCTGTACAACAGTCTGCCGATTTATGCGGGGGAGGGGCACTTCAAATTTATGTCAGATAAACGTCAGTCCATACAATACATATGACCATTGGCCGAGGTTTTCGACAGAGGGGTAAGCTCTTAAAGGCGAGTCCGTTGTTAAATCCTTCAAGGCCAAAGGTATGGTGGAATAGTTTCGTTTCGAGGATTGTTAGTACCTAATTGGCTACTTGACTGTTTTTTGTAAATAAAGTCAAACGATCTTGATTTTCGTGAGGATCAAATGTCTATATAGAACTCATGGCATTTAAGCAACACAAAGATCAGAAATGAGAGTTAAAGTCTGACGCTCGGACTCGACGATTGAAACGCCTCTAACATAATGATAAGGTGATGTGACGTCACATCATATAAGTCTGTCCTAAATGTATGGAAGATCAAGGAAATTGCTATTTTGAGCCCGAAATATTGCATTTATGTGTATAGTTGGCGTACAATTTATTTATCAATAAAATGTAAGGAATCGAATAGTACCATTTACTTTTCTATTTTTGAAAGACAAATATTTTTGTTTTGAGATTTCGGAGCCTTGTATTTTTTTTATAAACTTAATATAATTTTTTAAATTCCACTTTTTTATAATGGATGGCTCAATTTTTATCCATTTAACTAAATTTTGTTATAATATTCAACATGTGTCAAGTACCCAATTGTACTACATACCTTGGTAGCGCTCCGTTTGTAATAATTCTTGATCTTGGTGCACATCCCCACTTGGCTGATCAGCGGAGGGTGTTCCTCACAAAACTCGACCAGCACCATCTCGCCGTCGCGGCCGCTCAGGTCTTCGGGTGTTCTCATGAAGAACACGTCTCCGCCTCCTGAGGCTAAGCGTTCCGCTTCGCGTTGCTGTCACAATAATAACGTATTAAGAGGCAATAGGAGTAGAGGCGTAGAGGCGAACTCGACTGTTTCCTCCGTGGTTTTTGAAGATAGAGCAATGATTTTTTCAACACAAATTATTATTAATATCTGTGTCGGACTGATTTGCTTTTAAAAATATCAAATTTTTCGAATTTACACTGTCGTGAGACATACTAACATTAACACATGAACTCGAAACATGTCGCGCGAGTGACTAGAAATACGTGAGTGTAATCAGTAGAATTATTTTAATATCAGATTTTTGTTTCTTAAGGCGCTAGTGCACTTCAAATATTCGCAAAAACGGCCTAATTTACTAGGCCGCAAAGAGAAGCATGGTATTCAAAACCGACATCAATTAGCCTAAAAAGTAAAACAGTCCGACACAGATAATTTCATTACCATTTAGATCTCAAAATTGCGTTACATTTGGTTAAGTTTTGGAGGAGGAAACAGTCGAGTACGAAACATCGTTTTGTTGACATTTTTACGCAGGATTTATCGCCTAACCTGCCGTTGTCCTTATCGCACTAGTTTTAGGAGCCGCTTCCATTAGCGAGACGGCTATATTCACCTAAAATATTTAAATCTCAGCTCTCGTATTAAAGCCAACGTTTTCATAGTCAAAGGAATCGGTGCAAAAAATTAAAGTGAGAAAATGCAAAAAGCCCTGTAAGAACTTTTAACCAAAATAGATGAGGGTATTCAGGTACTAAGGTAGGCCTCATAGCTCGTTGGGTAGCATGCTTGAAGTGGCAATGGGCAGAATATATATTACAAAAAAAAGATGCTAGGGCAACTCCCATATCACCCACGGATCGTAAATATCGTTCACGACAGCCCTTAGTTATGCTGGAAATTTCCCGCAAATCGACAACCATTGGTCCTATTTTGCGTGAAAAACGAGATGGCGCTGACAGCTTAACAAGAGGGGTTAACGTCAGGGCTGCTAAGACCCAGTTGATACGATTCCTGATGGGCTGCTGGCGGTCGAAAGGGAAGATAGAGATATATTTTTGTATATCTGTGCCTGTGAGGTGTACCTTAACCTTTTCCCTGATATATTCGATGAGGGGCTTGAGGGGGTGGCCAGCTGCCCGTAGGACAGTTTTCTGAACGATTCCTAGTCTGTCCCAATGTCCTTTTAAAGGGACAAAATTCATATCAAATTACTACCTCTTACTATGAAGCGCCCCCAAAGTGCACTTGAGTGTTGTAGGATAAGTCCCGGCGTCTCGTTGCCCAGTGTCCTTTTAAAAGGACAAATTCAAATCGCATTATAAACTCTAAGGATTACCTTGGCCTTCTTCTTAATGTGTTTAATGAGGGGCTGCACGGGGTGCGGGCCGGATGAGGCCAGCTGCCCGTACGACAGTTTTCTTAACGCCGGACGGTGGAACGCCCTAAATTCAAAAAATATTGACATCATATAATAACATAAAAAAATAGCATTTATACATTTATAAATATCCATAAATACAACAGCCCATACCTGGGTAAAAGCTACATATTGTAATAATCTGCAATATAACAAAATACATCTAATTTTCGCTACGGTTAGAAAAACATTAAAGTAGGAGATGTAAAAATATTATGTAGTAGTGAGATATATAACACTAATAAGATACTAATATTAATAAGAATTGGACGTGTACATTTGGTCTCCAAGCGTCAAAATTAAATTATATGAAATAAATGTTTCGCGTCAGGACTGTTAAGTTTATAAATTAATGCTACAGAATAATAACTATAGTATGTATTCAATAAGTCAATATTACACAATATTATAGAGTATTGGGACCGTGCGAAGTGCATGGTGGGGGTAAGTAAAGCGATCCCAGCGCATAAGGTGGTAAAAATTTGAACTAACTGCGGATAGCGTCTTTAACATTTCGTACATTTATATGGCTCGAAATGAAACTTTCATTTACGATTACTCATGAAATATACATTTAAATTGTATGGTGTAAGGGACCATTGTAAGCTGTATGAAATGCTTAATATAACTAACGTATTTATTTTGATAATTGTTAATAATGTATCCATGTGAATAGCTTTGCAAATGCCACATATTACGTGATCTTTTTCTAGAAGTTAAGAATTGATATTGTAAGTTATCCTTAAAAGATAGACATTTAACATCGCGGACTTTTTTGTAGACCTATGAATGAGAAACAACCCCACCATACATTGTGTTGTTATAGCTCAAACGGATTAGGCAGCGTTTTCGATTAAAGATCCTAGCCAGCGTGATTTTTTCCAACAACATCGTTATATTTCAAACAATTTACACAAAACCTTGACAAGTTATATACTTAAACCTTCCTCAAGAATCACTCTATTGATAGATGAAAGTCGTATGAAAATCCGTTCAGTAGTTTTTAGTTTTGGAGTAGTTTTATAAGATGTAGTGAATTGACGTTTTCCCCTAGACTTGCGGACACTAGGTTGCGTGACAGTCGTGCACGCTCCCAATAGTCTCCACGGTTAATATGTTAAGGGTCGGTTGCACTGTCTGTTATCGTTAAGAGGGAAGAATAGCTTTGCGATTCTAACGAAATAACGGTAGTTTTTCTATGAAATTCTATTTCGGGAGAAAACGGTTTCCACTAACTAAGCCTTAAAAAATCACTTTGATTTTGATGTAGATCGCTTCAGCATAATAATTATATTCTAGGTTTATAGGTTTCGCTTTTTTATTAACTTTCTTTGTTTCGCAAATTTTGAAAAAAAGGAAACCTATAAACCTAGTTTTTTCATTATGTCAATAACATATTAAAAAATCATGGAGAATGGAAAATATTTTAGAAGTGGAAAAACATTTTCTTTAGCTTTCGCAAAATTTTATTGCATGGGAAGTTTCATATACAGACCACCTAGACGCCGCAAACATGCTCAATAGTATGGGGACCGAGCGTGTCAATTTTTTGATGCCTTATATGACGTCACCCAAGCGATTTTGTGGTGTGCAACGCTATCGCCACGGTGATCCGATTCAAAGACGTAGGTAATAATAAATCGACGTTTTTATGATTGATTTATATCGAATATAAATCGAGTTAATGGACAAAAAATGCGAAGCGATTCCAGTACAGTCGGTGCTCCAGATTTGAGAAATATACTACAATATGAAGAATAACAATATTATATAATCTCTCACTTTATACTTAAGCTTAAACTTCATAAAGATCTTCGTAACACAAAACCGTCACAAAAATCGATTATAAATCGAATTGCACAGCGATACTGCATGAAACATCGCAGTGTACAACACTAGTGGCTTAAAATCGACAGAATATGAGAAAATCCTGCCGGTGAGTAAGGTTGCCAGAGCTCAACGAGGGTGCGGAGTGTTAGGGTCGACAACGCGCATGTAACTCCTCTGGAGTTGCAGGTGTCCATAGGCTACGGAAACTGCTTACCATCAGGCGGGCCGTATGCTCAGCCAACCCTAAATATATTTTTAAAATAATACTTAATAATCTTTTAACTTAATATAGTTAAAATTTAAAAACAAAATGTATACTTATTTGCCCACCCTGTAGTGTAGTTGTTTAAGAAATACATGCCTAAGTCTGGCGGGGCCCATGTGTGTTTGTATGAAGGGCGCTCGGAGCTCCACGACGGGAGTGCTGTGTTGGATCAGCTGGCCGCCGCCGACTTTTAGACGCGGGTTTTGGGATTTAGGCTGGTAGAAGCTGAAACAAAACATGATCTATTAGGTCATAGAAACTTAAACCGAAGTTTGACAGCGATTCGGAGACGAATCATGCTGTCACTTACAATTCTCTGTATCTTTAGGTATTTAAATAAAAGTAAACAAAATCTACCCTCAAATGGCTCCTTAAGCCAGTTGAGGGTAGATGAAAACATTACATGATCAAATAATGTAGGTTAAAGCCTATATATTATTTGGGTTAAAGTCAAGACGTTCAGTGACAGATCCAGGCGGTTTTGTATTTGGTTGGTTAACCAATAAATGTTATAACTACCCGAAAATTTACAAATTGTTTGTTTACTTTTATTTAAATACCTAAAGATACAGACTATAATGTATGGCACTCTATCCCTATCGGCTTTTTAGGGTTGTCAAAATTAAAAAAGTGGTAGTGCACGCAAAGGGACGTCCAGTTTTGCCAACCCTAATAATTGCTCGGAGCAATGCTGAGCCGAAAAGAACCGAGAATGTCCGAATGCTGCTGTAACTGCAGTTTCTCCCCCCTGATTAGGTGTCAGTGCTAGAAAGCATACACTTCCTAATAGGGACCGTGCGCGTTGGAGGGTCTGCCATCTTGTGGCCTGAATCAGAACCATAAACATGCACATTTACACGTCAAGTGTTTTCTTGTGCATAGTAGGTTCTGCCATCTTGTGGGCTACATCGGAACAATAAACATCAAATTTACGCCTCGCGCCAAAAATCTGACGGCTCCTGTGCTGCCTCCTACAGTTCATGCACGCTCCCTATACGTAAGCCAATTTAGTGTCTAATATGCACGCGACATCTGAATACACATCAATGTGTAAGTTCTTAAAGGCAGTCCGTTAAATATTTTGGCATTACCATGGCAACACGGTTCAAGAAAAGGGAGTTATTTACTGATAGTGACAAATACACCGACAGTTTGAACTTTTCTTCATCGCGTTAATAATCGAACTGAGATTTTCACAAGACAAATTGATGCCACTATTGATGTTTATTTTAAATACGAGGGCTGCTACTTATGTATCCGAAAACAAAAAATAACAAACAGCTATAGCTATAAATGTTTTTTTTTACCTTCATACTTGTTCAACAAGATGATTGATACACTTTTACATATATTAAAACTACTTTTCACAGCTCTTTTTCCATTCTGATCTTTGTATACAAAACGTGGAATTTGTATGCAAAAACGGCTTTTGAAACCAAATGTACATGTTTTATCTCACAAATGCTTGTGATACTATTGTTAAGAGATGCCTCCATCTTACGATATGTACTATGACCACCTTGCATTATGAGTTCACGCACAGCTTCTATATTTGGTGGGATAACACCCGATTTTGAGCGTTTTTTTTTTTTTTTAATTCGTAAGCATACGACGACCACAATTTATTTCTTTGACCCTTTATTTTTCTTTGGACGGGACTTACTCCCCAAAAGTCAAAAAAAGTCGATCCAAGCACTATTTTTGAGTTTACCCACGCACAAAATCGTAAAAAAAACGTCACACGAAAATTTTCACAATTAAATCCGTTGAAGACGAAACAAGGATTTTTTAAAATGATGTTACAATATAAAACCAATTGATATACATATGAAACAAATTGTATTCTGCTTCCAAAGAGTTGCATTTTTATATTTTTTTAATATAGTTCCAGTAAGTGGCTCATTCCAGATACATAAGTAGTAGTCCTCGTATGTATGGTTGCCAGAGCTCAACGAGGGCGCATGCTAGGGTCGGCAACGCACATGTGACTCCTCTGGAGTTGCAGGCGTACATAGGCTACGGAGACTGCTTACCATCAAGCGGGCCGTATGCTTTTTTGCCACCGACGTAGTATAAAAAAAAATTAATATAACTAACACATCATTTAAAATATTGAAGATATTCCGGTCTTGTAACACATTTATGACACCAGGCTTGCCAAGCAAATTCTTAGATTTCTTTACGCAATAATACAACGAAATGAAAGGTGTTTGTATAGGCCTTTGGGCGGCTAAAGGTTTAAATTAATATAAATTGATATAACTTACACATCATTGGAGATATTGAAGGGATCTTGATCAGACTTGGGCGGCGGCATCTTCTTGGTACACATTGATAACCTGCCAGCCTTTTCTAGCAAGATTTTTGACTTCTTCACGTGATAATACAACGAAAAGAACGTGTTTTTACAGGCCTCTAGGCGGTTAGAGGTTTAAATACCTATAAATGAGAGGAGTTTCAGGTGTACATAGGCTACGGAGACTGCTTACCATCAGGCAGGCCGTATGCTTGTTTGCCACCGACGTAGTATAAAAAAAAATGAATATAACTTACACATCATTGGAGATATTGAAGGGATCCCGGTCAGGCGATTTAGGTGGAGGTGGAGGTGCGTCCTCCTGCAATACGTTGATGACGCCCGCCTTGCCAAGCAGGATCTTGGACTTCTTCACGTGGGGGTGCGGGATCTTCACTTTGGGCTGAGGGCCTCGTTCTGCCAACAAACATGGGTTTAGGGTCGTCAACGCGCATGGAACTTTTCACAAGTAAATCCGTTGAAGATGAAACAAGGATTTTTTAAAATGATGCTACAATATAAAACCAATTGATATACATATGAAACAAATTGTATTCTGCTTCCAAAGAGTTGCATTTTTATATTTTTTTAATATAGTTCCAGTAAGTGGCTCTTTCCAGATACATAAGTAGTAGTCCTCGTATGTATGGTTGCCAGAGCTCAACGAGGGCGCATGCTAGGGTCGGCAACGCACATGTGACTCCTCTGTTGTTGCAGGCGTACATAGGCTACGGAAACTGCTTACCATCAGGCGGACCGTATGCTTGTTTGCCACCGACGTAGTATAAAAAAAAATACATACATACATATAATCACGCCTATTTCCCGAAGGGGTAGACAGAGACCACGGATTTCCACTTGCTTCGATCCTGACATACCTCTTTCGCTACCTTCACTTTCATAACATTCCTCATACACGCTCGTATAATATAAATAAAATTAAAAATAATTATTTGTGGACAATCTTACGCAGTAGCTAAGCAAAGCTTGTACTAGTTATGGGTACTAGGCGACGATAGATATGGGTACTGGGCGACCGAGCGTTGCTCGGTTATAACTATTTATTGTAATATGGTGGTGTATAGGTGATAATCTTAACTACATTTTTTTACTAAAATAAACTTGTCTAAAACAATAAAAATTCAAAATATATATATATATATAAACTTGAATATAAAAAAAAAAAAACAAAATTTAGTCACCGGGCGAGATTCGAACCCGTAACACTCGTTTCTAGCAGTCCGCGTCTTAACCCGCTGGGCCAGACGGACAGTGGCCGGCAACACGAAATTAGCGACCATATTCTGCGTCGAAAGAAAAACGCATGAAAACTCTAAAACACGCGTTTTCCCAAACATAAGACTAAACTAGATCGATTGTATACCCCCAAAAACCCCCATATACCAAATTTCAGCGAAATCGTTAGAGCCGTTTTCGAGATCACAGAAATATATTTATATATATATATACAAGAATTGCTCGTTTAAAGGTATAAGATTCATATATAGATGAATACATACTTATATACAGATAACACCCATGACTCAGGAACAAATATCTGTGTTCATCACACAAATAAATGTCCTTACCGGGATACGAACCCGGGACCATCGGCTTCATAGGCAGGCCTACCCACTAGGCCAGACCGGTCGTCAAATATAAATATTGATAGGAATATCTTAGTTTTACCTCTAGTAATCTTCGACGGGTCCACATCATCCGGTATTCCTAGTATAATGTTCTCATCGTTAGGGTCCAACGTAAGTATTTTCGGCTTCGGTATCTTGGACATGTTCTCAGCGTCCCATATAACTTCATCTTCCCAGGTGCCATATACTAGTTCTTCGTTCTCGACGGGGAATATACTGGAATGAAAATGATATTTGGGTATATGGTTGACGTTTGACGACTTTTCGTGTAATTTCAACTTTCAACCCCATTTTCATCTCTTAAAGGTTGAATTGAAAAATATATCATTAACGCCAAAATAGATAGTTATTGGAGCTCTTAAATATTTGTGGAAAATCTTTTACAAAATCGATCACGTGATCACGACATCGATCGTTTGGTGTGGTAGTGTTGGCTGATCGACGGATACAATAATTGATCGATGTTGACTGTTCCATTCTACCATCGATCGATTAGTGTGGTAACGCCTAATGTTCGTACCCCCCAGAGTAGTGTGGCAGTCATGCAAAGAGCGAATAATTTCAATCTTGTTACAACAAAACTGTATCAATTACGCACCTGTACCAAGTGTTGTCTTCACCCTCGGCTGCCGCGGACGTTTGAGGGTTCGCAGTAGATGTTGATGAACTGAAAAAAAGAAAATATAATATAATATCACTTCTGCTTACATTAGACATAATAATTGAAATATATAAATAAAAGAAAATAAAGTTTCCCGTATAAATCGAAAGTAGAAAAAAACCATGACCCAATTACTAAACACAAGTATCAACTTGGTTATTTGTTTACTTGATTCACAGTTAAATTCATAAAATGATTTTAGCTCTGGTAAATATAGATAAATAAATAAATTTAATATTATACACAAATTGACCAAGTCCCACAGTAAGCTCAATAAGGCTTGTGTTGAGGGTACTTAGACAACGATATATATAATATTTTTTTTTTTTTTTTAAATAGCCTATCTTGTGTCCCACTGCTGGGCAAAGGCCTCCCCTTTTTTCCGCCACTCATCACGGTTTGAAGTATGTTCCCGCCAGTCTCTGCAAAAAGCGTCGAGGTCATCCCGCCATCTCTTTTTTGGTCTGCCTCTGCCCCGGCTAATCTGCGGTATCCATTCGGTAGCCAATTTGGCCCACCGATCCGGGTGCATACGGCAGACGTGTCCTGCCCAACCCCACTTAAGCTTAGCGGCCTTAACACCCACATCTATAATACCAGTTCTGGAGCGCAGTTCGGTGTTCCTAACTCGATCGGTATATAATATATAAATACTTAAATACATAGAAAACAACCATGAGTCAGGAACAAATATCCATGCTCATCACACGAATAACTGCCCTTACCGGGATTTGAACCCGAGACCATCGGCTTCGTAGGCAGCCCACCCACCCACTAAACCAGACCGGTCGTCAAAAAAAATCAAATCTGACATCGCTGGTTGGTTCATTAAGTTTCAGATTGCTTCAGTGACCGACATGTGGTAATGGCTGCCTGCCGAAACATTCAAAAAGAGAATGTAAACAGGCAAACACCGATGTTGGAACCCAGCCTGCTGCGTTGCTCTTGCTGTGCAGGCGTGCTAGCACCTGTAGTAAACATACGTGGTGGGCTTGGTGGGCAGCGGCGCGGGCTGCGGGCGCGGGTGAGAGAACTGTTGTGCTGTCCTGCTCACCGATGTTGGAACCCAGCCTGCTGCGTTGCTGTTGCTGTGCAGGCGTGCTAGCAGCTGTAGTAAACATACGTGGTGGGCTTGGTGGGCAGCGGCGCGGGCTGCGGGCGCGGGTGAGAGAACTGTTGTGCTGTCCTGCTCACCGATGTTGGAACCCAGCCTGCTGCGTTGCTGTTGCTGTGCAGGCGTGCTAGCAGCTGTAGTAAACATACGTGGTGGGCTTGGTGGGCAGCGGCGCGGGCTGCGGGCGCGGGTGAGAGAACTGTTGTGCTGTCCTGCTCACCGATGTTGGAACCCAGCCTGCTGCGTTGCTGTTGCTGTGCAGGCGTGCTAGCAGCTGTAGTAAACATACGTGGTGGGCTTGGTGGGCAGCGGCGCGGGCTGCGGGCGCGGGTGAGAGAACTGTTGTGCTGTCCTGCTCACCGATGTTGGAACCCAGCCTGCTGCGTTGCTGTTGCTGTGCAGGCGTGCTAGCAGCTGTAGTAAACATACGTGGTGGGCTTGGTGGGCAGCGGCGCGGGCTGCGGGCGCGGGTGAGAGAACTGTTGTGCTGTCCTGCTCACCGATGTTGGAACCCAGCCTGCTGCGTTGCTGTTGCTGTGCAGGCGTGCTAGCAGCTGTAGTAAACATACGTGGTGGGCTTGGTGGGCAGCGGCGCGGGCTGCGGGCGCGGGTGAGAGAACTGTTGTGCTGTCCTGCTCACCGATGTTGGAACCCAGCCTGCTGCGTTGCTGTTGCTGTGCAGGCGTGCTAGCAGCTGTAGTAAACATACGTGGTGGGCTTGGTGGGCAGCGGCGCGGGCTGCGGGCGCGGGTGAGAGAACTGTTGTGCTGTCCTGCTCACCGATGTTGGAACCCAGCCTGCTGCGTTGCTGTTGCTGTGCAGGCGTGCTAGCAGCTGTAGTAAACATACGTGGTGGGCTTGGTGGGCAGCGGCGCGGGCTGCGGGCGCGGGTGAGAGAACTGTTGTGCTGTCCTGCTCACCGATGTTGGAACCCAGCCTGCTGCGTTGCTCTTGCTGTTCAGGCGTGCTAACACCTGTAGAAACAGCACTTGGTCACCCACGTCATTTTCATCGCGCTCAAATAACAAGGAATACGTCAGGCACGTCTTACAACGAAATTTAAACCTTTTACTCGCTGCCATCGCAAATGGCAACTGTCATACATCCTATATCGCATCGGCACTTTACAATCAGGTGAGATTTTGGTCAAATGCTTTACTTTATCCAGTAGAAAATAAATGAATAAATAAAACACAAGTCGTCAGGGAACCGACTGTTGAACTGCCAGCGGACTCTCATTCAGGTTTCATCTGCTTTCCGGCCTCTGTTCTCTACTTCAATACATCCAATATCTATTAAAACCTAACATCACACAGGTGTTGAGTGTTATTTAGGCAGGTTCAAACTAACTAACTCTTTTTTAACCTTCTTTTAACTCTATTTAACCTGCAACATAGCATGGCGACCCTGCCAAACTACAATGCACGCACCTTATGTGTAATCTCGCTACCATCCCATATAACATCATCTTTCCACTGCAACTGCGATACCATATGGAAAGAGTCCTCAGGAAACCCACTATCGGGATTATTCACGGCCTCCTGTTCGGTTTTGGTCTCTTCCAGCTTCTATTTTACTATAGCGATTATTTTTCATTAAAACCCAACCTTACATGGCCACCCTGCCACCAATAAGAAACATAACCGTACGCACCTTATGTTTAATCTCGCTGCCATCCCAAATTACGTCATCTTCCCACTGCAACTGCGATACCATAAGGAACGAGTCCTCAGGAAACCCACTGTCGGGACTGTCAGCGGCCTCCTGTTCGGTTTTGGTCTCTTCTTCAGGCCTCTCCTTTGATTCGGTCTCGCGGTCTGGTGATTGGGCCTGGAAGTTGGGAAAGTTTTAGATCCATTTTCTAATATCCAATTTAGAGTAGACATAATACTAAAACAGGCTTTTTTTCATAGGATTATCAATAAAAATGGTTCGTTTCACGGCTCTTGACTATACTTCGATATTTTTGTAGCTTTATCTCTTCTTTTGCCAAGTTCTTTTTTACATTCTTTGTTATTTTTTTGTATGACCCTTACCTTGACGTCTAATGGTTCTTATTTTGCCTCATACGGCTCACACCATTTTTATTTACGAGTGAGACAGATATTGCCACAAGGCCGCTAAAGAGTGAGGCAGACATACCTTGACTTTAAACCTGTAATCGAAGCCTTCTCCCGTCTCCAGCACGTTCAGCATGTCGTACCACACTTGGGCCTTATCACCCGCCATGGTTCTCACTTTGCCTCGCACGGCTCACACCATCTTTATTGACGAGTGAGACAGATATTGCCACAAGGCGGCTAAAGAGTGAGGCAGACATACCTTGACTTTAAACCCGTAATCGAAGCCTTCTCCCGTCTCAGGCACGTTTAGCAAGTCGTACCACACTTGGGCCTTATCACCCGCCATGGTTCTCACGTTGCCTCACACGGCTCACACCATCTTTATTGACGAGTGAGACAGATATTGCCACAAGGCCGCTAAAGAGTGAGGCAGACATACCTTGACTTTAAACCTGTAATCGAAGCCTTCTCCCGTCTCCAGCACGTTCAGCATGTCGTACCACACTTGGGCCTTATCACCCGCCATGGTTCTCACTTTGCCTCGCACGGCTCACACCATCTTTATTGACGAGTGAGACAGATATTGCCACAAGGCGGCTAAAGAGTGAGGCAGACATACCTTGACTTTAAACCCGTAATCGAAGCCTTCTCCCGTCTCAGGCACGTTTAGCAAGTCGTACCACACTTGGGCCTTATCACCCGCCATGGTTCTCACGTTGCCTCACACGGCTCACACCATCTTTATTGACGAGTGAGACAGATATTGCCACAAGGCCGCTAAAGAGTGAGGCAGACATACCTTGACTTTAAACCCGTAATCGAAGCCTTCTCCCGTCTCGGGTACATTCAGCATGTCGTACCACACTTGCGCCGGCCCGAATCGCCAATGCGCGGGCGTGGGGCGTTGAGACTTGTCGCCAGATTGAGCGTTGTTGCTATCGTTGTTTGTTTGCTGGTTTTCTTCCATTGGTCTATAAAAAAATGATACATACAGTGTTTAAAGTTACGAAAAGCAAAGCGTAAGAATGGAACTCTTTCAGTTCTTTCACCGCAAAGACGTCAACTGACGCGCGTGGCTTCAGCCCAATTACCTTCGTGCTTTGCGACAAGGTTCACGATTACTTGTCGCACATGTGACATAGGCGTAACGTTCAGAGGGTTAATGAACTGGGAATTGTAATGACATTTTTTTTCTGAGAATGTTTTGTGGCATTAAATGTCTCTAAAAATTAGTAAGCGAATGTCTGACTTGACAGCAGACTTCAAACCTAACAACATCTAGATATGTACGATGTTGCTTATGTCCATGGGCGGCGATGACTGCTTCCCATCAGGCGGCTCGTCTGCTTGTTTGCTGTCTATTACATAAAAACGCATCGTCTGGGCTATGAAAATTATCTCCCAACTTATCTTGGTCTGACTCTGTCGCCTTCTTATGATATAAGAGGGGGAGGGGGAGGACACCCGAGGGGGGGGAGGGACAACAGCAGAGGGCCTGTATACTCGCATAGCTTATTATCCTCGTTGTCGCTCGCATATTGCTCTCTGGCAGAAAGGTTTCTTTTCACTTCTCACGCTCGTAAAATTGACATTTAAGTCGCGTGTAAGCGACATAAAATTGCTTATTATGCTCTAGAGCATAAAGTAAAATCATCTATTACGGCCCTTAACTAAGCAATAAAGTTCTGGATCTGCCATACTGCCTGCCAGCTCTGCCAGAGCGCCCCGACCGGCCCGAGTACGATTTTCTTTAATTTTGAACAAATAGTGTAAAATAACCTAAAATACTTATAAGGAAATATTTATAAGTTTTCCTTGAAATCAAAGTGAAAAGCAGGGTGTATAACTCAGGCATAAATGTTTTTTTTTATCCTCAACTATATTGGTCCTCACTGCGCTCGGAACAAAAAATCGCCTCGGATATAAATGGATTGCTTTATGCCCTTGTACAACCTACTATTTCTTCATGTAGCGCGAAAACTTGACAGTAGACTTTAAACCTAATTGAACCCACATAAGGTCTATATTACCTAAGTAGTTTGTCCTCATCGTCGCTCGCATACTGAGGTTCATAGTTCTCCGGTGGTTGCGCGGGAGTATCACTACTGGTACTGCCGCTACGACGACGCCGTCTACGTTTCTTCACGTAGCGCCATATTTGAGGGAGACTTGACAGTTTGCCAGGCCCGAAAAGTCTTGAGAAAAGAAGAACCTGGAATGGACATAGATTGCTTTAGGAAAGGTGGTGCGGATTAACTTTCCTCTCTTGTTGCACAAATAACTATTGACCCACATGTCTATTTCATTACTTAATCAAAATATCAACTTACTTTATCAGGTCTAAAATCTGGGAAGAGTTCAGTGACATCAGTGTTGGCATATTTTGATGGTAACATTGCAGCCAGTGGTGTCTCAAGTTTCTTATTTTCTGATGTCTGAGTCTTTAACGTTCTGTCCCTGTAAAGTAAAAAGATCAAAAATATTATTAAAATTGGATGTATATTACAGAAAAACCAATGTACTTATATTCAATATGTGTGTCCAAAGAAATATTATTGATATAAAAATTCGAATTGGTTTAACTTCACTTTATATTGTAGAATGTAAACACATCAGTAAAATGAATAGAGTAGTATAAAAGATTTATTTATTTTAACTTCTTAAAAAATCTATGTTAGTCTTATGAACTATATATCTACAGGAAACTTAACCTAGTAGGTATTGGGAGCGATATATAGTCCTATTTGTCCATCCCAATAACCACATCAACCCAGTATTTTGTGAGCGAACTCCTTAGCATGCTGTTGCTGCTTCCGCGCACTCCCAAGCAGTGAGGCAAAGATTAAAGATAATAATTCAAAGATTCGAGCACATGATAGATTTTTTCCGCTACTGTAGATTATCACCACCTAAACTACTGCAGTCTATGCAACATGGAGACAAGTAAAACTGACACTTTTTAAGACTTATTACCAGACGTTTTACACGTGCAGCCTGTGGGTGAGATTTACACAGAAGGCTTATAATACACTGCATGTGCAATACAACAACGTCCTTAGAATGCTGTTGAGGCGACCTAAACACTGCAGCGCATCGGGCATGTTCGCCGAGGCTAGAACAGACGACTTATTTGCCATAAGGCGAAAAAGAATTGCCTCACTGCTTGGGAGTGCGCGGAAGCAGCAACAGCATGCTAAGGAGTTCGCTCACAAAATACTGGGTTGATGTGGTTATTGGGATGGACAAATAGGACTATATATCGCTCCCAATACCTACTAGGTTAAGTTTCCTGTAGATATATAGTTCATAAGACTAACATAGATTTTTTAAGAAGTTAAACTATTAACCAATTTCTATGGACTATGGTCCGAAATAATCAATTTTTATTTTATTTATTTTTATTTAATACCTGAACAGAAAACTTACGGAATAGTTGAAGGCGGAGGCATAAGCCCTCCATCCCCCTCCATGTCACCCTCATAGCCATCATCCCCCGCCCTCTGCTCCTCCTGTTGAAAAATCTCTTTGTCCTTCCAATTCTCATTCGCTTCGCTCTGTGGACAATCACTTTTAACATCTACTGACACAGCTGTGTCAGATATATCCATCTCAGTCTCATCTTTTACTTCTGTTTGTGTCTGTGTGTCCGGTTGTGCTTCCCGATTAGTACTAGTGTCTTCCTAATGTTAACACAAACATATGTTAGAACAATTGAGGTTGTAGAACATTTAGTGAAGCGATTAGCTGTTTGTTAGTGGTGAAGATGAGGATGAAATGGATATGAGTGATAGATATCATGCTGTGATATTGAAGGTGTGATGTGATAAAACAGTGAAAATGATACCCAGGAATAATTACATTTAACAACAAAACCAATAGTCCAAGAGCCAGAAACCCGTTGAACGTCACGCCTATCGTGTGCGACGCGTCATCTCATGAACCTGGCCCAGCGTAGGCCAGTTCAGGGGATGCATTTATACGTTAGAGGGAGCAAGTGATATTGCTATCTCATTCCACCGCATAGCTGCATCCCTCTTTGACGGCCCTCAGGCCATAAGTAATGTCAAAAAGATTTGACTGACAAAAAAGCTATAGGTACAGATCCCTTATTATTCATACATATGGATTGAAAGTTTATTTAATGCCGAATTACTTACAATACAATTTAACGTAATTTTATGTCTCAGTTTTGCATAATTGTATGTAATATTCGGAAAAATGTTATAAAAAAACATGCAAAAAATACGCGACCTGTTCAAGGTGATTTTAATCCATATTTATTTATTTTTCTTTTTTACATGGTTGAATCTTATATAAAACAAAAGCTGGATTTTTTATCTTTCTTAAAATATCCAAATCATGTGTATTTGTACTGCCAAAATTGCAACTGTACGTGTTTTACCAATCCTACTCGTTGGATGTCAGTCAAAAGTTAGCGTGTCTCTGAAAAGTACCCTACGTTACAAGTATATTAGCTGAAGTACAGGCTTGTCCGAGAATTAAATACTGGTGATAAAATAACGTTCTAATAAAGTAGGTTCATACAAACAAACAATTGTACCTATTTTTATTAATGTGACACTGATTTTTACTCCCTTTTGTAGTACCTACAATTTCACAATCACAATGCAGCCGCGTATTCGCGTCTTACGACAATCCCAAAGTAAACAAGTAGTAAATAAAGACGCGATCTAAATTTTAAACTAATTATATTACGTTTTGATCAGTATGAAACAAGCTTTCAAATCATGGCAAACTTTATTTAATAAAAGCTTTTTATTACATTTTATCAGTTAAAACCTTTGTGACAGAACTTATGACCTAACTAAATAGTTGGAATGCATGAAGGTTGATATCGGGCTGTGTAGCCGTGACTCGCACGGCTACACAGTTGACGTTTTTGGCGTTCAAAGGGTTAACAACAAAACCTGTAGTCTAAATTGTATTTTATGTTATTTAATGCATGTTAATTATAAGATGTAATGATTTGAAAAGATGTGTCCCGCCAAGTTTCTTGCCAGTCCATATTGGGATACCCTCCTCCAATTGAGGGGGGATTTAAATCTCAGGTCAGAGGTGTAGGTGTTAGAGCTGGTGTAGCTTTATTTGACGTTCATAAGTGCTTTGTAATATGCCTACTTAAATAATAAAATAGGTAAAGAACTTTAATGCCAATAGGGTAAATAACTATAATTATAGCTTTTTTAACCGTGCATCTAACAATTACAGGTTTTTCTTACAATTAGTGATAACCAACCACATACAAATAGGTACGTTAAAATAGCAGACACATAATCCAGCTAGCCTTAATTATAGTGTTATTGAAGTGATGGGAGTTTACTTCAGGGAGCAAAATAACTTATAAACTTATATATATAGTTAACAAATTCTTTAACACATCCAAATATAAGGTTTTTAATTTTTTGACGCCAATGACGGATATATCCACACCGTAGGGCCAGCGGCGAAGATGGATTAATTCGTCACGGACCACAGAGCAAGATAGACCTACGTGCATATACATAAAATTCAATTTCAGTTTTGACAGCTTTTCTGTTTGACACGGCATTGAAAAGGTTAAGGGTTAAAACTTGAAAAGTAACATTTTGGGGTTGTGATGTTATGTAGTTCTGTCTGAGGATTGAATGTTACGAATGGATGAATGGATATAACCCAATCAATCACTTTGACAGTTGTTGTCAATAATATTTTAACAGTCTCCTAGCGTACTCGGTAGTGACCCTGCCTATGAAGCATTGAAAAACACTTTTTAAAAAACAGTTACTATTACTTATGAAAGTAATAGAATGTCAATGAATATATGACTTATTTTTCAAAAGTGTTTTTCATTAAAAAGACATGTTACAATCACTTACCTTATTTCTAATGCTAAAAAACAAACTATAGGACTAATGCCCCACAATTTTTTTTTTTTGTGGGGATGGCGATGGATGGCTAGCCAAACTTAAGTACAGTAAGACTGAGTTTTACAACAGATGAAAGTATTAGTAATGAGTATATGGCAGCTATGTAAGCACAGCTTTGTTTATTTTGTCTTACTTGAGCATCCTCGGCAACATCATCTATATCAAAAAAGTCTACCGCAGAAGGGCTTTTAATTGTGTAATCTGAAATCAATAAAAATGAAAATGATAAAATAAACATAATTAAATAAGTATTATAACAACGGTATATTAAAATAGACCAATCACATTTTAAATTTAATAATAATTATGCAATAAATCACACCCTTACAGGACAATTAAATATATTATTAGATGTTTCATCACATTCCAGGAAAGAAAACCTTATGTATGTGTTTTCATGGTTACTCTCAAACATGAGAGGAGGCCTGTGCCCAGCAGTGGGATGTATATAGAAATTATTTATAAAAATTGGTTTTTAAAAATCAAGCACATATTGGAATATACAAGCGCAGCAATTTGCATCTAGAGTTCCTCATTATGGAGTGATTATTTCTATACAAGGTTTCCTTTTAATCTGACTGTTCAAGTAAAAACCTAGCCTAGCCTGAGACCGTTTATTAAATTTCTCATTGAAACAATCCCTAAAAACTTTACACACCTTTTTCTTCTTCCTCTTTCACTTTTTCTTCATTTTCCAACACTTCAGACAGCATAGAGCCAAGCCCCAGCCGACTGAGTGAGGACAACATGCGTTTGGAGTCCCCATCGAGCAATCCATCGTCTTCCAACTGACCCGATTCATCTATGTTGCCAAACAGAAACCCGGTCAAGTCGACGCCACCGCAGTCTTGGTCGGTGGGATCATCGCTGTCACACATGGTTGAGTAAACTACAATTTATAGTACACTTTTACACATCATTTATAGCTGGAACACGTAAATAGTGGGAAATAACTGTGCTAAACCAAATAAATATGATTTAACAGTCAAGCTATAGTCAAGCCTCTTTTCACTTCGTCGAGTAAATAGCCATTTGTTTGACATTTGATGAACGAATGAAATGAATGGTTATGTCATCATCTGTCAGTTCTGACGTATGCTGTTTGAAGCACGATTAAAAACTATAGAAAAAAATAATTGAATATATATTTAAAGCAATTATTTTCAATATTTTTGCCCAATGTTTTATCATGTGATTTGTTGTTATTATGGGTATACTTTACACTTTGGGGTATGTTAAGAAAGTAAAATCACATTATGAATAATACTATTACAATGTATTTTATCTTGGCAACCCAACGTATAAAACGACGAAAGCGGAAACCAGGCCATAAAATCCAAAAAAAAAAAAAGACGGAAGCGGAAGCGCAAACTAGTGCGGAGTTTGTACTGACATGCTGCTTACTACTTTTTTTTTTAATGGTAGAGGAGGCAAACGAGCAGACGGATCACCTGATGGTAAGCGATTACCGCCGCCCATGGACACCTGCAACACCAGAGGGGTTGTAAGCGCGTTGCCGGCCTTTAAGATGGGAGTACGCTCTTTTCTAGTTGAACTTAATAAGTTGTTAAAGTAAATAATATTTATATGTTTGACCATCCTATTCCGTAAGTACAAAAAGGCGGCAAATTTAAAAAAACGTAGGCGCGAAGGATTGTCCTCTCATAGAAAATTTTAATTTCATGCCTTTTTCTACTTATAAAGTAGGTTTGGCAGAGTATATTAGTAATTTAGAATAAATTGTGAAATACATATTACGTTAATTTATTTATTAGTCCGTACAAATAAATGTTCCCTGTACCTATATACAAATAATGCTTAGTACAGGGGGCTTGATTTACTGGGTTATAATATAAAGTTATATTATAGGTACCTAAGAGTAAAATTCTTATTCATAATTCATTCATAATTTCATAATTCATTTAGTTTTTTTTTTATTTTTCAATATTACAAAGTGTCACAGTTCTAGTTCAGTACCTATTTTAAGAGACTTATGGA